>NW_026859595.1:0-37617 GCF_026571515.1 Ruditapes philippinarum | reverse complement strand
TTCAAACATATTTTGACATGATATTTTTTTGATTTCACATACTTAATTTGTCATGATTCCATAGTCAGACATACTGGTTTCCTTTGATGATATGATTTAGATGGTAAAATAACGACAACTTGATCAACTTGAATTAAACATATATTATATATATAAGCTTTGGTCTACATGTACGATACATCTCTCAGAATTGCCAGGATATATTGAGGTAAAATCAATATTTTTTTATTATTTTACCAACATTTTTTGCCATTTTTATAACGAGCTTTGGTCTACATGTACTTACACCTTCAGTGTTTGCCAGGATATATTGAGGTATATTAAGATATATTAGTTTATTAATTTGACAAAAAAAAATTGCCGTTATATATTAATAAGTTTTTGGTCTTCATGTCTTACACCTCTCAGAGTTGCCAGAGATTCAGAATCAGCAGGGATGAAAGGAGTAGGTGTTTTCAGGCTATATCTTGGTGTAAAGAAATCATCTGAATAAAGAAACCAGCACAAAAAATTTAACACCACATTTGGCACAAGTCTTATCTTTTGTCTGAACTGTCTTTCAAATTTCAGTCATCTTTTTTCATAAATGTTGTTGAATATATATAGCGCTTTATTATTTCTTTACTTAACAGAGAAAGTTTCTGTTCATAATGTATAACTAGAACTCCGCGAGTCGGATGTGTCACCTTGTGAACAATGTAGTTAGGGGGAAATGGCCAGGACAAAAATGTGATATGAAAAATAACAAAGGGCAATAACTAAAAAAATAATAAGTGCAGAGCAGCAGTTTCTGTACACTGCACTTCTTATCAATAATATCTATCATTCTATGATGTTTCAATGTCCATAGCTTTCAATACTTGAGGAAAAATGACCAGGACAAAAATAAAGTAAGAAAAAGCAACTAAGGGCAATAACTCAAAAATAAGAAATGCCTGAGTATCAGTTCTTATGCACTGCACTTCTTTTTAATGAGATCTAAATCATCCTATGAAGTTTTCAAGTCCATAATTTTATACTTTCAGAGAAATGGCCTGGACAAAAATTAAGTATGAAAATAAACAAAGGGCAATAACTCAAAAAATAAGAAATGCAGAGTACCAGTTCTTGTGCACGGCACTTCTTCTTAATGAGACCTATCATCCAATGAAGTTTTCAAGTCCATGCTTTTTATACATTAGGAGAAATGGCCCGGACAAAAATTAAAGTATGAAAATAACAAAGGGCCGAATAACTCAAAAAATTAGGAAGTGCAGAGTACTGGTTCTTGTGCACTGCATTTCTTCTTAATGAGATCTTATCATCCTATGAAGTTTCAAGTCCATAGCTTTTTTAGTTGAAGAGAAAAAAAAAAATGGCCGGACAAAATTAAAGTATGAAAATTAACAAAGGGCAATAACTCAAAAAATAAGAACTGCAGAGTACCGGTCCTTGTGCACTGCACTTCGGGTTATTGAAAGAAGCATGCATACCAAGTTTGAAGTCAATCAGACCTTATAGTGACTGAGTTATGCTCCGGACAAGCTTTAGCGGATGCCGACGAATCGACAACGACAACGACGCCGACACAGACGCCGCCGCCGACACCGCCGACAAAAGTAACCCCTATATGTCACTTTTCAAGGCGACACAAAAATGCAGTGATAATATATTTCACTTTGAACTACATGTACCTGATTATTGATTATTGTCAGTGCATTGTCAAGGGTTGAAAGTAGGGGTGCCACGTTTATCCGTTGAAACAGGTACAATCTGTTTTTGTAGCTAAAAACAGTGAGAAAATTCAATAACCAGTAATTGAGGATTGTATCTGGGCAAAGGGGCGAAAAAGGCTTTAAATTGATTCTAAATATTACCTTAGTTCTTTTATAAAAAGATATGACAATGTTTCTATTTTAGTTTTACTCAACAAAGTTTTTTTTTTTCCCGTCTGATAATATGCAGTATGGCCCTAGCCAAAAATAGTTACTCCATATTCAGATATTTATTGTAATCATTTTGAGTTCAATAAAATACAAACAAAATGTCATATCTTGTCATAAAGAAACATAAAGAAAGTTTAGATGTTGAAAATCTAAGGGATTTCATTAGTATGGTCCGTTAAAGTTTACACCCTTCTTACGTTACCATTTAAACCATTTAGCATTTTTCTAACCGTGACACACCTAGTATGCGATATCCCTTAAAAGGTAGCAGGACCTCAGTTGGTTTTGTACCATTTTTTATAAAGTACCTACAACTAACTTTTTTATAATATTCATACCAACATTTTGAGGGTATTATAATTATTTTCCAGCTTAACTGGTGGAAAGACTTCAAATGTCCCTTCGTGCATAATTTCAGGCACTATAGCGGGGGAACCTGAGGAACGCTTATTTTTCATGACATTAACATTTCAATACAAAGGCCCAGTTGATGCAACATTTGTTTTGATGGTTAACATCAGGAACATGGTTGCCATAGCATTTCTTTTTATAGCATGTGAAATTATCCTTTAAATTTGCACAAAATTAGAGGTTTGTAAACTGAAAATGTGTCATATGTATCATTCCAAGAAATACTTGTTAATATGGAAAAAAATTTCTTATTTTTATGTCAGTTAAACTTTATTTTGATCATGAAATCGTTTCATTCATTCTAACAGACTTTATACAAAAAATATACCTTTACCACTGTACTGGGCGTACTTTCTATGTTATGTCAAACATTGTCATACTCAAACATAAGCTTACATGTGAATACACCACAGTGTTAGTGAAGCCTTACCAGTTGGGTTGATGACATATTTTGTGTACAGATGCACATTTGAATTGGTGCCAATGTTAGGGATGCATCAGAACTCCAAATGTAACATCTGTTGGTATTCCAATCAAATGCAAACAGGTTGCAGCGAGTTGTAATGCTAGTGCATTCTTATCCTACTTCGCTGCAGTGTCACTCAACTTACAGCAGTAAAGTCCCTTGAAGATTTGTGGGTGCTCTGTTTTAGCATGTATCTGGTACTTGAGCCATAACTTCCCTCAGCATCTTGAAAAATTAAAACAAACATAAAAATGGTTCATAAAAAACATCGATATATCGAAGGTTTATAACAAAACTGTTGTAAGTCTATTCTATTTCATATAAGTACTGCAAAATTTGCAATGAACTTGTAATTGAAAATTAGTACTAGTAATCTGTTTTATGGGGTAGCTTTTCAATGGGTTGTGAAATGTTTTTGTTATCCCCCACCCCAAAATACTATAAAGATCATATGGCAATTATATACTATTGAAGAAAACAACTCAGTGCCATGTCCAATGCATTGTTTCTAACATTATACAGCATCTTTGTAGAGGCAGCCCACTGGCCCTTCCGTATCCCTCCAATTGGACAATTATAAGTCCATGGAAGATTTATGACCATTATGGCCATGCAAGTAAAAAGTATTCTTCCAAACTATACACCTATATCACATAGCTAGGTTTGGAGTAAAGTAATGGCCTTATGGTCTAGGTGTTAGCTTTTGAAACATCAATGAGTTTTTTTACATCTACTTGTGCTGTTACATCTACCAGTTATTTCTGGAAAGGGATAATTCCACATTTGACAACCAGTTATTTCCTGGAAGGAAGATATTTCCTCATTTACCACCCAGTAATTTCCTGAAGGATATTGTCCTCATTTGACAACCAGTTATTTCCTGAAGGGGATATTTCCTCATTTGACATTACCAGTTTATTTCTGGAAGAGGTATTTTTCCTCATTTGACAACAGTTATTTCTGGGGAAAGGGGAATATTTCCTCATTTAAAAACCAGTTATTTCTGGGGAAGGGAATATTTCCACATTTGACAACCAGTTATTTCTGGAAGGGGGTATTTCCTCCTTAATTTCACAACCAGTTATTTCTGGAAGCGGATATTTCCTCATTTGACAACCAGTTATTTCTGGAAGGGGATATTTCCTCATTTGACAACCAGTTATTTCTGGAAGGGGATATTTCCTCATTTGACAACCAGTTATTTCTGAAAGGGGATATTTCCTCATTTGACAAACAGTTATTTCTGGAAGGGGATATTTTCTCATTTGACAACCCATTATTTCTGAAAGGGATATTTCCTCATTTGACAAACATTATTTTGAAGGGGAATTTTTCTCTTTTTGACACCCTTATTTTCTGGAACAATGTATTTTCCTCCATTTGACACCCATTTAAACACGGTATTTCCTCATTATTTCTGGAAAAGTCTGTTTTTTTTTGTTTGTAGAAAAAAAAATTTTTGAATTTTCCAAGGGTATCATTTGGACAAAACATTAAAAGTTATTTTTTCTGGAGGGATGAAACAACATTTTTGAGTGCCCTTTTATATAACCGGCGGGCGAAATTAACTGCTATTTTTTTATACAAGAGCACTGCCTGCGGTGTTTAATTTTGTCTGTTACGTAAACAAACATATCAACAAAACGCAATTTTAAAAAATTTAAGTTAAAAGGGGCATAACTCCAAACATTTAACTTTTTCAGAACTATGACCCCTTAATACAAACAATTCCCACCTTGCCCATGATAAGCATGTTTTGTCAAATTTTCATTTTAATAAGTTTTGTTTGAATAATGGGCTCATTAAAGATATTGCGGAAAATTACAAGTAATTACTCCTTTGAAACGAAACTAGGAAAAGTGAATTTCCTAGACAGTACCCCAGCTTCAGCACAAGTATTTCTTTATGAAAGAAGTTAAAAATTCCAAAAATATTTAGAACTAGAAAAAAGGTCAAACTGATTAAAAAATCAAAGGGAACACTTTTTGGTGAATCAGCAAAACTTACCATAGGTTATATTCTGAAATTACAAAATGCACATAATGTTTATTTGCTTGTAACATCAACGCAAGATCCCCTTGTCTGATCACAATTTTAGTGTACAAGTATCCGACGCATTCACAGAAAACTCCGCTGTAGCCAGATGGACAATTACACGAGAAAGAATTCAACTGATTATTACACACACCTCCATTGATGCATGGATTTGAGGCACATTCATCTGAAATTCAAAAAAAAATATTCATAGATTTATTCATAATTTCTAAACTTTCAGAATTTATAGTGGCAATGATAGGCTCCTTATATAATATTCTTATATAAAAGAACTATTATGTGCCAAAGATTATTAAGTCAACCTTCTCGATGTATCTATTCTTAGTATAATGAAAAGTCAGAATTTTTCCAAAATATTCTTTATAAACCTATATGAGTTAAGGACGTTTTTGGGAGTTTTCATATAGACATATAGGCAAAATTAAAATTTTCTACTTATTTTAGGTTAATTTAAGGGCAGATTACTTAAACATACGTAAATGAATTTTTACCTCAGGATAATGTTTTTCTTTTTATTGTTGAATACAATACATCATTACATGCTATTCCTTATATCGTTTCTCAGTTCTGTTAATTTTTTTCAATGAAAATAAAGGTACTTTAAATTCATAAAAATAGGCCAATTTTTTAGAAAATATTGCAAAGGTTAACCCTTTACCTCAAATACTCAAAACAACGCACTTTCGACCCCCAACTCCCCATCTTTTAGGCCTTAAATAGTGAAAAACTGTCCTGTTTGAGGGTTTGAAGGGAGCAGCAGTCCCCCTCCGATTGCCAAGAAAATTTTGGACTTGTGAGAGGCTAAAAATGACCCCAGGTCAATGTAACCAACGCTGAAAAGCCTATGACTCTATCTGAATCCATTGAGAAGTTGCAGCACTTTTAAGTCAATTTTGATGGAAAAAATCAATGCAAAACAGTGATTTTTGGCAATTTTGAGATGTCCCCTCGTTGCCACAGTAACAGGAAATTTAAGACTGAGCATAGTGTTACAAAGGCAATGGTCCAGTCAACATTTGTGCTAAGTTTGATTGGTATTGAAGAAGTTTTTATAGTTTTATAGCAATGAACTTGTAACGGGAGACTTTTCCATGAAAACAGCAAGTTTTCACAAAATGCTCATGCAGTAATAGGTTAAGAGAAGAAGTGGGGAAAAAAACTATCCACTCTTAATTTGTACTTTAAATTTTGCATATTGACTAAAACGAAGGTTAAAGCTTTTATGAAAATTTAAGAAGGACAAAAAATATATTGCTTCCCTTTCAATTGTAAATTTATCTGAACCTTGAATTAACGAAAAATTCCAAATTCAAGGCAGATAACTCGAAAATGAGAAACGGACAACCCCAAATATTTTTCCTGTTTTAAAATGTCTGTTATCATATTTTCTAAATAACCATGCCAAGTTTTTAAGAAAATTCTATTGCAACAGTTTAATTTTGCCTATATGTCTATATGAAAAAACTCCAAAAAACGGTCTTTACTCTTTTACCCCCATGAGTCATATTGTAAAAAATTGCCCGTTTTCATTTAAAGCCTCCTGTTACAAGTTCCAACTGCTTATAAACTAATGAAAAATGGCTCAATACTGATGAAAACTGGCACATATGTTTGACTGAACCAATAACTTCTGTAACCAACATTTTGCTCAATCTTAAAGTTCCTAGTTACCATGGCAACAGGGGACGTCTCAAAATTGCAAAAATTCCACTATTTTTGCATTTGTTGTTTTTTTCATCAAAACTAATTCAAAGTGCCTACAACTTCTCAATGCAATAAAAAAACAAAGCACGCTAGGGCGGAGCATTTATTATGGCCCGAAAGTGT
The DNA here is from genome assembly GCF_026571515.1 of Ruditapes philippinarum. Taxonomy (NCBI): domain Eukaryota; kingdom Metazoa; phylum Mollusca; class Bivalvia; order Venerida; family Veneridae; genus Ruditapes; species Ruditapes philippinarum. Next base: position 30,933 of record NW_026859595.1, on the reverse strand, counting down.
TGTTTTTTTTTAATCGCGACAATCATCCTATGAAGACTTGAACACTGTGCGGCCAAAATAGAACTTTAAGTTTATGCCTCACGGGAAACTGTTTTTCAGTTTCTAAGGTAATTAGTTTATTTTACCTTTTAAAAAAAAGGGGGGCCTACCCCTTTTCGCCCGGGCCTTGGCCAAAAAAAAATTTTGCCCCCAACTTTTTTCAGTTTAACAAGTACCCTTGATTTTAAACTGTCCCCAAAAATCATACCCCCTTCTCCCAAAAAGGACATATCTTTAATTTTTGAACATTAGGCTGAAATTTAAAAGTTATAAAACTTTTATTTTTTAAAATCAAAAAAGGGACCTTTGACCTTTGACCTTGGACCCCAAATCCCAAAAAGGGCTTCTAAAAAAAAGGGGGAAAATACCTTTTAAATTGAAATTTTGGGGGAAAGGGGTTAATTTTTATCCCCCAACCAAATTGCTATTTTTTTATTTACATAATACCTTGACGAAAATTTTCCCTAAAAGGGGTTTTTAAAAATTAAAAACCCTTTTTAATATTTGGGAAATGGTTAATTTAGCCCCGCCCCTTGCTAACTTTATTTTAATTTAATGACTTGACTTTTGATTTCCCAAAATCAAAAGGGGGTTTTTTTTAAAAATAGGGAAATTCCCATAATTTAATTTTTTGGGCCCAAAAATTTTAAAAAATCTAAAAAAAAATTTTTCTCCAAAAAAAAGGGGAACCAAAGGGGGGGCTTTATAAAAAATTTTCCAAATTCTTTCGGGGCATATAAAAAAACCAGGTTGTTTGCTTTTTACGCCCAAAACTTTTTTTTTTTTGGGAAACTTTTTAAAAAAACCTGTAGTTTTATTAACATTTCTTTTGAAATTTTTAAAAGCTATTGAAAATATCATCAGCTATATCAGCTTGATTCCAAAAAATAAACATAGGAGCAAAAATTTACAGCCTTATCAATTTCAAAAGTTTGACATCTTTTCCCATGTTGGGGAAAAACATTTTATAAGGTAAAAAAACCCACATAGAAAAAAAAACTTTTTAATGGAGTTTAAACCCTCCAAAAATCAAAAGGGGAAAAAAAATTTTCCTAACCCAACATTTTCTTGGCTTTTTTTCGCCTGATAAACCCCCGACGAAAAAACACATCTGTACGTAAATTTTAAAAAACTGGGCCCTCAACTTTTTTTCCAAAAACGGAGTTTTTCCAAACGGGCTTTGGGGCTTTGGTTTGGGGGTTCTTATTTCGGGATTTTTCCCCTCGAAACCTTTGAAAATAAGAAAAGGGCAATCAAGGGTTAAAATACCACTACGATTTTTCTTTTTTTATTATTAAATCATGCAATTAACTGGGCGCTTTTCAATTTATAACTGTACGGTCATTGTTTTTTTACCTGTAACTTTTTTTTTGTACACTTTATTATCTTTTTTTTTACATCATCACCCTACTTTTTTCAACTGAAATTTATAATGCAACTAGTGCAAACCTACCCCCAGTCTGCATTTTTAAAAAAAATTTCCCGTCGGGAAAATGGTCTCCCAATATTTTTTTATTGCCCACAGTTAAAAATTTCCCCTTAAAATTTGATAAATTTGCTAAAGTCCAAATTTGAAATATGGCCAATTCCATTTTTAGATATTTAGTATATTTAAGGTTAAATTTTAATTTTGAAGCATTTTTTTTACTCTTTTATAAAAATTTTTTCAATTTTCATAAAAAGTTAAAAATAAATTTCTTGTTTTGCAGCTTTAATCATTCTTTCTTAAATTTGATTCATTATAACACAGAAAACCCCCTTTAAAACACCCATTACCTCTAAACAGCTTTGTCCCGGCCCCGGGGGGCCCCTTTAAAAATTTTTTTAAAAAAATATCAGGGTTTAAAAAATGTGCTTATTTTCTATCTAACCCAAATTTTGAAAATTTTTTTTTTTTAATAAATCATCGAAATAAAATTCAAAAGGGAAAAAAACACAAAATTTTGTTTTGGCTTTTTACAAGTTTAGAGTATTTTTCAGAATGACAAAATTTAAAGCTTTCCCAAAATTTATTCACGGGGAAAGCAGTTTTTGCAAAATACATTACAGGGTTAAAAAGCCACAGACATTTCTTTGCTTTTTAACCCAAAAAAACACAAAAAATTTACACCCAAAAATTTTTTTTTTGCACCTGAAAAAAAAAGCTGGAAATTTGCCCATGATATCTGTTTATTTTACTAATGGGGATTTTTTTACAAAGAAAAACAAGGGGGCCATGAGGCCCTGAGGGGGTTTCACCTGTTTTTAAAGGCCCCCGGGGGGGGCCCTATTTAAACCCCCGGGGTTTTTTTTTTGGAAAAAATTTGGGAAAGGGACACTAAATTTGGGAAGATGTTTTTTTGAGTTAATTTTTTTACAAACCCCACACATATAATGAAAAACAATGACCTCCCCCACCCCCCTATGGCAGCGGCCACAAATTTTAAACCCAAGGGCTTTTATTTTTGAACAAACTTTGGTTTTAGAAACCCAAAAAAAAGATGTTTCCTTGCCCAATCTAACCTCTAGCTCTTTGGGTTTCTTTAAAAAGCAAGATTTTTTAAGTTTTTACTATATGCATATAGGGAAAACTCCCAATGACCCCCTTGGGGCGGGGTGCCAATTTGGGCACCCCAGGGCTTTTATTTTAACAAACCTTGGTTAGACACTTATTAGGAAGATGTTTCATTTGCCTAAATATCTTAGCTCTAGCTCTTATGGGTTTCTTTAAAAAAAAGATTTTTTAAGTTTTTACTATATGCATATATAGGGAAAATCAATGACCCCCTGGGGCCGGGGCCAAATTTTTGACCCCAGGGCTTTTATTTGAACAAACTTGGTAGACACCTTACTAGATGATGTTTCATTGCTAAATATCTTTAGCTCTAGCTCCATGGTTCTTTAAAAGAAGAATTCTTCAAGTTTTTACTATATGTAAATAGGGAAAATCAATGACCCCCCTGGGGTGGGGGGGGGGGGCCAAATTTTTTGGAAAAACCCCCCCCCAGGGCTTTTATTTTTGAAACAAACTTGGCTAGACACTTACTAGAAGATGTTTTCCATTCCCAAAATACTAAGCTCTTAGGCTCTTTTGGGTTTTTTTTTTAAAAGAAGATATTTTAAAGTTTTTTTTCTTTCGGTTTGCCATTTGGCCAACCAGAGCTTCTGGCCATGGAATTGTAAATTCTTTTGAACAATTTGAAAGTGTGACCACCAAAGGGAACATTTCCTGTTGAAGTTGGATGAAATTGGCTTTTAGTGGTTTTATGAGGAGATGTCATTTGAAGCAAAAAGTTTACGTAACCGGGACGCCGGACGGACGCCGGACGAAAAAGGGCGATCACAAAAGCTGACCCTGTCCACTTTTGTGACAGGTGAGCGCTAAAAATTTAACAAAGGGCAAAAAACTCCAAAATTAGACAAGGCCAAGTTATGGGTTTTTTGCACTGCCACTTTCTATTCAATGAGATCTGTCAATCTAATTAAGTTTTTCGTGATTGATATCTTCTAATAGTTTGAGAGTTATGTCCCGGGCAAAATTCAAAGTGTTAAAAAATTGAAACAAAAAAAAGGGGGGGGCCCAACCAATTAACTCCAAATATTAGGACAAGGCTGTGTTTAGGCTTTTCAAACTGCAGTTCTATCCAAAAATGAAGGATCTAATCAATCTACAAAGTTTCATGTTGATATCTCTAATAAGTTTTAGAGTTATGTTCTTCGGACAAAAGTCAAAAAAGTAACAAACGGCCATGATGGCGCCCAAAAGTCGCTCACCCTGTATATAGGCCCCTGGAGCGGGGCCAGTTTTAATACCCCAGGGCCTTTTATTTGAACAAACTTGGTTGTTATATGTATGCATTTTTTGTGATATATATATATATATACTATTATATATTATATATATAATATATATATATATATATATATATATATATATATATATTCCAAAAAATGTAAAGTTTAAAAACAAATTACGGATAAAAATTGCGGGAGAAAAAAAAGAATGAAATGATGCCTTTTCCAGTTTACATTTGCAATGGTTTATTAACAAAACTGTAATAAATAATTTGAAAGAGAAATTATTCAATCGGTTTTTTCACCCGTTAAAGGGATCTTTCAAGATTTAAGACGTTAATAACATCGCTTGGGTATATTTATATTTATATTATAAAATAGTTAAATATATATGTGATATAATATAATATGTTATATATCCTAAAAAAAAAAAGTCAAAGCTCATGCTAAATATCTTAGCTGAGGCAACATGTTTCATAAATATCTTAGCTCTTTTGAGTTCTTTAAAAGAAGATTTTTAAGTTTTTTACTATATGCACATAGGGAAAATCAATGACCCCCGGGGGCGGGGCCAATTTTGATCCTAGGGCTTTTATTTGAAACAAACTTTGTAGACACTCATTAGAAGATGTTTCATGCTAAATATCTTAGCTCTAGCTCTTTGGGTTCTTTAAAAGAAGATTTTTTTAATTTTAACTATATGCATATAGGGAAAATCAAAGACACTCTGGGGCGGGGCCAATTTTGACCCTTGGGCTATTATTTGAACAAACTTGGTAGACACTCACTAGAAGATGTTTTCATGCTTTATATCTAAACAGTAGCTATCTGGGTTTTTTCAAAGAAGATTTTTAAAGTTTTTGCTATACACAGTCATATAAGGAAAATCAATGACCCCCGGGGCGGGGCCAATTTTGACCCTAGGGCTTTGATTTGAACAAACTTTGTAGACACTCACTAGAAGATGTTTCATGCTTAATAGCTAAACTCCAGCTATTTGGTTTTTTTTAAAGAAGATTTTTTAAGTTTTTTGCTATACACATAAAAGAAGGAAATCAATGACCCCCGGGGCGGAGCCAATTTTGACCCCAGGGCTTTTTATTTGAACAAACTTGGTAGACACCTATTAGAACATGTTTCATGCTAAATATCTTAGCTCTAGCTCTTTGAGTTCTTTAAAAGAAGATTTTTTTAAGTTTTTACTATATGCATATAGGGAAAATCAATGACCCCCTGGGGCGGGGCCAATTTTGACCCAAAGGGGGTTTTGGATTGAACCCCAAACTTGGTAGGGCCTCTTTGGGGAAAAGGGTTTAAAATGCCAAATATCTAAAAAATTTTCCTAGCTCAAAAGGGGTTTTTTAGAAGAAGTTTTTTTTTGGGGTTTTTTTTTATTGGGTTTTGCCTTTGGGAAACCCCCAGATTTTTTATGGAATTTTAAAATTTTTTGGAACAATTTTAAAAGGGGTCCCCCCTTTAAGGGACATTTCTGAAAAATTTTTTGGTTGCAATTGGGCCATGTAGTTTTAGGGGGGGAAAATTTTGTTTAAAAAAAGGTTTGCCCTCCCTTTTTTTAAGGAAAACACCACCACACGGACCAGGGGTGATACCAAAAGTTTCACCTTTTAAACCAACTTGTGCCCCCAGGTGAGTTTAAAAAAGGGGGGGCGGGATTAAATTTTTCCTTATAATTTTTTCAGGGGCCGGCAGCACTGTCTATTGGGTTGATATTTACATTGATTTTAACATATGTTTTTGGTCGTATTGCAGCAACCAGCATTTACTATGATATAGCCATACTTGCAATGTAACGTAGAAAGTGAAGGACATTATTTTAAAACCAATCTGAGAGCTCCTAGAGCTATTTTCTCTTAGATATACATGTGTGAAGGTTTGATATAAAAATCCCCTGTATTCAGCAATTTTGATTACAGTTTCATGTAGATGTATGTTTTATGACTGAAGAAACAAGTGCCAAGTTCAATTAAACACCAAATGCCCTGCAGAGTAACCTTGATCTTTGACCCAGTGACCTATGACATTTATCAAAGTTCATGCGCCTGTGAAGTCTGTAATTCAATAATAAGCTGAAAATTTCACCTAATGAATACCAAATTCTTTATCAAGTTCCAAACATGGAAAAGTACTAGAAGCATTGTCCCAGTTGGTCTACATGAGATTTGGGGCTCGACCGAGGGTGGCGGATTATCCAAAGATGAGCAAGAGACATGTTTTATATCGGGACTGAGCAAGAGAGGTAACATCAGTATTTAGAATTTATGCATTATCACCTAAATATGTAAAGCAAATTTCTGCCATGCTCATTGCTAAATGATAAAATGCCAATTACTGAATGATTATTGCAGCTCATTTAAGAGCAATGTAATTTGACAATTCTAAAGAGTTCCAAAACAACAATTTTTATAACAAGTTTCAAATGTAAAATTGCTAAATGCTTGGCATTTAGTAGTTTGCAATTAGCTTAATTAACCATTAAGGCAGAAAAATCGGCTTTCCATATGTAATATCTGTTTAGGGTACATTATGAGCAGCAGAAATCAACTAAGTAGTGGATTACATACATGTATAAAAATATATATTTGCTCAACTATATAATTTATTATTATGTATTCAATTATTGTAAGATTTCAAGTGCTTGACTAAGTTATAAATTGCACCATCTGCAAAAAACTATGATAAATAGCTGACTATCAATGTTTATATAATTCTGGTAAAAAATGACAGTTAAACCTTAACAGTAATATTACATTATGCTTTTTTACACTTTTGTGTGATATTGTTTATCTCTGCCACCAGTATTTTTAGCTAGATCAGACAACACAGATGAGAATGCTGGCAAGGCTATATATTGTTAACTGTTTAATTTTATTTTTTTTAAATATCTCTAGAAATAGCAAGTTGTATTCTCTCAAACATTGTTTGTCCTTTTGCACACAGAAGAAAAAAAGAAACAACTTAAAAATGGACTGTTAAAAATTGGTAATTAAAATCAAGGATACTTTCCAACATGTGGTAAAGAAAGCTGTCAAATATTAAATGTTGATACCCACTACTAGTTCATTACTTTAAAAGGACCCAACTGAGGTTTTGTTACACAACGGGAATGCAAATAATTTTTTGAGACTAATGTTGATGTAAGTCTAGACCAATAGCTTGAGTGCAAAATTTCAGATCGATCCCTCACTAAGTTTTTTCCGGAATATTCTAATTGTGAAAAATTATCAAAATTTGAAAGACTGTTGCAAGGCCTTTTAATGAAATCCGACTAAAATTGCACAATCATACTATTTTCAATTTATTTCGAATACATCTTTTGCATATATTTCTGTTTTAATTGCCCCAGCTGATATATGTTAGAAATTCAAATTTTATGTTTTTGGGCTCTTGGACCTCAGAGGAGTTCCTTTAATAATGCTATGCTGTTTATAATTTGTTTATTGTCTAAACTCAAACCCACTTGTTGCTTTATAAAGTAAAAGATAGAGTAAACTAGAACTCCGCGAATCGGATGTGTCGCCTTGTGAACAATATAGTTTAAGAGAAATGGCCAGGACAAAAATGAAATTTGAAAATCAACAAAGGGCAATAACTTAAAAAATAAGAAATGCAGATCAGCAGTTTCTGTGTACTGCACTTCTTATCAATAAGATGTATCATCCTATTAAGTTTCAAGTCTAAAGCTTTTATAATTTATGAGAAATGGCCTGGACAAAAATAAAGTATGAAAATGAACAAAGGGCAATAACTCAAAAAATAAGAAATGCAGAGTACCAGTTCTTGGGCACTGCACTTCTGCTTAATGAGATCTATCATCCTATGAAGTTTCAAGTCCATAGCTATAATACTTTAGGAGAAATGGCCTAGACAAAAATAAAGTATGAAAATGATTAAAGGGCAATAACTCAAAAAATAAGAAATGCAGAGTACCAGTTCTTGTGCAATGCACTTCTTCTTAATGAGATCTATCATCCTATGAAGTTTCAAGTCCATAGATTTTATACTTAAGGAGAAATGGCCCAGACAAAAATAAAGTATGAAAATAAACAAAGGGCAATAACTCAAAAAATAAGAAGTGCAGAGTACCGATTCTTGTGCACTGCACTTCGGGTCATTATGAGAAGCATGCATACCAAGTTTGAAGTCAATCCCACTTATAATGACTGACTTATGCTCTGGACAAGCTTTAGGGGACGCCGACACTGACGCCGACGACAAAAGTAACCCCTATATGTCGCCTTTTTCAAGGCGACACAAAAACAAGAGGGCCATGATGACCCTGAAGTCGCTCACCTGTATATAGGCCCCTGAAGCGGGGCCAGTTTAAACCCCCAGGGCTTTTATTTAAACAAACTTGGTAGACACCCATTAGAAGATGTTTCATGCTAAACATCTAAGGTCTAGCTGGTCAAGTTATTTCTTTACACATTTAGTTAAAAACAGTGACACACCTGGGGCGGGGCCAATTTTGACCCCAGGGCTTTTATTTGAACAATCTTTGTAGACACTTACTAGAAAATGTTTCCTGCTTAATATCTAAACTCTAGCTTTTCAGGTTTTTTCAAAGAATTTTTAAGTTTTTGCTATACACATATAAGGAAAATCAATTTACCCCGGAGCGGGCCCAATTTTGACCCCAGGGCTTTTATTTGAACAAACTTTGTAGACACTCACTAGAACATGCTTTGTGCTTAATATCTACACTCTAGCTATTTGAGTTTCTTCAAAAAAGATTGTTTAAGTTTTTGTTATACACAAATAAATAAAATGAATGTCCCCCGGGGCGGGGCCAATTTTGACCCCAGGGCTATTTTTTTAACAAACTTGGTAGAGACTCACTAGAAGATGTTTCATGCTTAGTATCTAAACTCTAGCTATTTGTTTTTTTTTTCAAAGAAGATTTTTTAAGTTTTTGCTATACACATATAAGAGAAATCAATGACCCCCGGGGCGGGGCCAATTTTGACCCCAGGGCTTTTATTTGAACAAACTTGGTAGACACCCATCAGAAGATGTTTCATGGTAAATATTTAAGCTCTAGCTCTATGGGTTCTTTAAAAGAAGATTTTATTAAGTTTTTACTATATGCATATAGGGAAAATCAATGACCCCCTGGGGCGGGACCAATTTTGACCCCAGGGCTTTTATTTGAACAAACTTGATAGACACTTATTAGAAGATGCTTCATGCTAAATATCTTAGCTCTAGCTCTTTGGGTTCTTTAAAAGAAGATTTTATAAGTTTTTACTATATGCATATAGGGAAAATCAATGACCCCCTGGGGCGGGGCCAATTTTGACCCTAGGGCTTTTATTTGAACAAACTTGGTAGACACCCATTAGAACATGTTTCATGCTAAATATCTTAGCTCTAGCTCTTTGGGTTCTTTAAAAGAAGATTTTATAAGTTTTTACTATATATGCATATAGGGAAAATCAATGACCCCCTGGGGCGGGGCCAATTTTGACCCCAGGGCTTTTATTTGAACAAACTTTGTAGACACTCACTAGAAGATGCTTCGTGCTTAATATCTAAACTCTAGCTATTTGAGTTTCTTCAAAGAAGATTTTTTAAGTTTTTGTTATACACAAATAAGGAAAATGAATGTCCCCCGGGGCGGGGCCAATTTTGACCCCAGGGCTTTTATTTGAACAAACTTGGTAGACACCCATCAGAAGATGTTTCATGCTAAATATCTTAGCTCTAGCTCTTTGGGTTCTTTAAAAGAAGATTTTATAAGTTTTTACTATATGCATATAGGGAAAATCAATGACCCCCTGGGGCGGGGCCAATTTTGACCCCAGGGCTTTTATTTGAACAAACTTGATAAACACTTATTAGAAGATGTTTCATGCTAAATATCTTAGCTCTAGCTCTTTGGGTTCTTTAAATAAAGATTTTATAAGTTTTTACTATATGCATATAGGGAAAATCAATGACCCCCTGGGGCGGGACCAATTTTGACCCTAGGGCTTTTATTTGAACAAACTTGGTAGACACCCATTAGAACATGTTTCATGCTAAATATCTTAGCTCTAGCTCTTTGGGTTCTTTAAAAGAAGATTTTATAAGTTTTTCAAATGCATATAGGGAAAATCAATGACCCCCTGGGGCGGGGCCAATTTTGACCCCAGGGCTTTTATTTGAACAAACTTGATAGACACTCACTAGAAGATGTTTCATGCCAAATATCTAAGCTCTACCTCTTTGGGTTTTTTAAAAAAAGATATTTTAAGTTTTTTCTATCGGTTGCCATGGCAACCAGAGTTCTGCATGGAATTAAATTCTTTGAACAATTTTTAAAGGTGACCACCAAAGGAACATTCCTGTGAAGTTTGGATGAAATTGGCTCAGCGGTTTATGAGGAGATGTCATTTAAAGAAAAAGTTTACGAACGGACGGACGCCGGACGGACGGACGACGGAGGGACGGACGCCGGACGAAAAGCGATCACAAAAGCTCACCCTGTCACTTTGTGACAGGTGAGCTAAAAATTAAAACAATCATTATATACATACAATATTTCATTTTTTTATAAAGGTTCAAAATGGTAGTGAGCGAAAATTTCAAATATAAAGTGAATATCAGTTTTTGACTAAAAAAGAAATATGTAAAAAACAAAAGCAAAATTGACAGTCAGCATTACCTGCCATTATGCATTTCAAATAAGAGAATAAGAACTTTTCAAAATTGAACAAGTATTCCATTTATGAACTGAATGCCTTTAAATGAGAAAGGAACCTTTGCAAAAAATTTGAAGTAAAAACAAAATAAATACATATAATTGAAGGATTATCATTCTCTTCTTTTGAAAATGTTTGAAGTAACTTCATACAGTTTTTGTGAAAAAAGACATTAACAAAATGTTTGATCAGGGTAAAAATTGAAAAAATTATAATGATTATCGGTCCTTCGGTCTTTTTTTATAATAACTTCTTTTTATGATAATGAAAAGTGAGATTAGAATACATATTTCATCATCTGTGAAATTATGGTCCATAATGAAAAAGTTAACCAATGCAAATGCCAACAAAATAGTCATAAAAACATATCCACTTATTTTCTTTGAATATGCCTAGTAGACATAAAACTACCATTCAAAAAAAACCCTTGTTAATTCAATTTTTGTTCACATGTAATTGTTGAAGTGGAATTTAATATTTACAGACGTGGTAACTGCAACCTTAATCAGGACTCAAACCTGGGACCTGTACGTGGCGGAAGACGGACAAAACCCCACCAGTTAAAACCCCATCACTCAAAATTTTATAGAGTGGACAAAACCCCACCATTAAATTTTATAGAGTGGACAAAACCCCACCACTTAATTTTACAGAGTGGACAAAACCCCACCACTTACCAATTATTGGGCAAGACTTGATGAATTAAAATATATATAATATACAGTACACATTTTCACATTTTATTTTTTAATTTCAATATAACAATTGTGTAATATAAGAGATTATACAAATAATTTACAAACTTTTAAATCAACATCAAAGAGTAGTCATTTATTTGAGACTGTGCCACATTTATGACCTTGAATTATCCATTATTTTTAGTTTCTTCAAATTCATTTCTTCAATTTATGTATATAAAAAATAAACTACTTACTATTAATCAAGAATGTAGCACATTTTCATCAATTAATGATTAAAAAATAGCACATTTTTATCGCATATTTCTAATTTATTCAGTTCAGTCAATTTTCCTTTATTGTACTTCATAGTACTCAGTTTAAGTGGATACTGTGGCTGATAGCCTAAAGAACCTCGGGTACAGTCTTCTCCTTATTGATGAGTTGTTCACACATTCTTTTGAGTTTCTGCTGATGCACAATTGTTTGGCTTTTTTTTCATGTTTACAAGTAAGTTTTGTCCACTCTATAAAACTGAAGTGGTGGGGTTTTGTCCACTTTGTAAAATTAAGTGGTGGGGTTTTGTCCACTCTATAAAATTTAGTGGTGGGGTTTTGTCCACTCTATAAAATTTTGAGTGGTGGGGTTTTAACTGGTGGGGTTTTGTCCTACATTCGTACGTGGCATATTATTCCATAGCTGAGCTACCTGACCACTCCCTTTAAAAGCAATCAGTGCTATACTATAACACAGGGTTCCACATCTCACTATATTGAAACAAATCGTCAAATTTCAAACAAGTTCAGTCTAAGGATAAGATGTAATGGCTTGATCGGAATGTACAACCATTTTTACTATTTATTCAGTGTCCAACACTTATATACTTACAAATCTCCAGTAAAACCTTCGGCACACAAACATTCAAATGAATTGAGTCTATTAATACAATGGCCACCATTTTTACAACTTGGATTTGAACCTGTTTGGCATTTTTTCACCAAAGTTTCACATCTTGTTCCAGTGGCAAAACCTGAAAAATATATATATATACATTTACTAATATTAATATGTTAAACAAGAGAACCTTGATAGACCTTAATTGCTCTCCAAAATAAATGTAAAATCTAATCTCTTTATAAGTAACAATAAGGGGTAACTTTACAAAACAAGATTGGGAAAATGTTTACAAGTCTGTATTTTAAATCTTCATTTTCACTTAAAAAATAAACATAGAACAAAAGTACCATTATAGTACACATGTGTAAATAAAGAAATATATAAGTAATGTATGTAATGGTTATATTTACACAGAAAACAGCAAAATCATATGATGACGTAACAGAGGATATTGAATGAATTAAAATTTGAATGAGCTGAACAGAATTATGTTGTGTGAGCCTCGCCTCTGGCTTGCATTTAGTCAATGTCTTAAATAATTCAGGAATGAAGCTACACCATGTCTTTGAAAATGCTATGTTTGTATATTGTTAGTGCTATGTTTGTATGGTACAAATGATATCACATCAAAAATATGCACAGATGTTACATAACAATTTAAAGGGTTCACAGGTCTGTGATAAAAGGTGACACTAACCTCTACAATCACAATTGTAGGTATATGATAAAAGGTGACACTAACCTCTACAATAACAAGTGTAGCTATGTGATAAAAGGTGACACTAACCTCTACAATCATAGGTATGTGATAAAAGGTGACACTAACCTCTACACTCACAAGTGTAGGTATGTGATAAAAGGTGACACTAACTTCTACACTCACAAGTGTAGGTATGTGATAAAAGGTGACACTAACTTCTACAATCACAAATGTAGTTTGTGATAAAAGGTGACACTAACCTCTACAATCACAAGTGTAGGTATGTGTGAAAGGTGACACTAACCTCTACAATCACAGGTATGTGATAAAAGGTGACACCAACCTCTACAATTACAAGTGTAGGTATGTGATAAAAGGTGACACTAACCTCTACAATCACAAGTGTAACCAGCAGCAGTGCTTGAACAAAGTCCGTTGTTATAACAAGGATTTGATCTACAGTGATCAACTTGAGTCGAACATCTTGTTCCAAAGTATTGTCCTGTTTTAGATAAAAATAAAACAACATTTAAAGGTGAAATTCATTCCTGTCACAATACAATACAATATCTTAATGGCTTCATAGGCCACAAAACCAGAACAAAATATAGTTTGCAAGTAATTTGTTTACATAAGTACATAATTATATAGCAAAGTTTTGAATAAAATTTACTAAAGAAAATATAAAATCGTACAAAATTTCCATGCTTACCATCATTATCATAAATAAACCAAACAGATATCAGACGTTGATATCCAATGTATGTAAATTCTTTTTTGTCCATTTAGACATAATCATGCCATTAAGGATATTGGGGTACTAAGTTTTTCCAGCAAATTGTCATTAGGAACAATAGTGTCATATTGTCATAAGGATTAAATTAAAATCCCACAATTTATGACAATATAGAGGATATTTGTTTGTTTGTGTGTAAGATGAAATTTTATTTCATCGAGTGGGCTTTAAAAACAGTATTCTCACGAGTGGTGTAGCCAGGAGTGAGAATACTGTTTTTAAAGTTCACGAGATGAAATAAAATTACATCTTACACAACAAACAGACAAATTTTCTTTTTTATTTTATGCTTAAAAACAAGTTTAAACGATATTTCCATAATTTTAACGTTAATATTAAAATTGTTTCCCCCATTTGAGAGCCACCCATTTAGACGGAATTTCACATTAAAAACAAAAGTCTTGAGCTGAAAAAAATAAGTCTGTGCCAATCAAGGTTAAATGAATGGTGATATTTATTCAATTTTTATTAAAAAAATATGAATGATCGCTTGTTTTAATAATAAAAACAAACAATTCTTGTAGGAGAAAAAGTCCAACCATCCATCCATATTTCCCTGTTACTTACTGGCGAATTTAATATTAGACCTGGCTTTGTAAAATGTAAGCGGCAGCCATTTTTTAAAGTTGTGTATTTAATAGGAGGAAAATAATTGTGTAAGATTCAGAGGGATATAATTTGCATTTGTTAGTCATACACCTTTTTAAAAGAAAGAAAACTTATTTGAGGATTGTAACAGACAAAAAATAAGTGTTGACAGATGTGAAAACATTCATAAAAGTAGCTTAAGGTCTTCAGCGTACCCGTTTATATACTATGACATGACGTGAATGCCGCATCAGATGAAAAACAAAAATGTTAAATAGCGGCTTATAAAGTTTTGGAAGCCAGAACTATCAGAAAAGGAGCTAGGAAAATGGAAAACTTGGAAGCTTGCTAAGGAACGCTGGGTTGTTTTACTTATTCTACGAGTGATGGCTGTCAATGCTTTTCAATTTTTCATAAAGCATACGGCAGTTATTGCTCGTAGGATACTTTAATATGCCCAAATGTCATCAAGAGCAGTTTTTGCATGGGGAAGGAATGGTATTTTTTCAGACATGTAAAAAAACGAAAAAAAAAATTTTAGAGACGAAATTGGTGATTGGAAATAATGAATGAAATAGAAGTAAGTTTTCTCTTTATTACTTTTGACAATTTAAGTTATTTAAATCTATTTTTCAGCTTTGCTATTTCTTTTAACAGCCTGACATTGTCAGAATTGTCAGTAAAAATAAAATTGAGGTACCACATGGGGAAAATCTTAAAAAAGTAGTTTCGTCATTGAAAAAAGTGAAATTATATTTTGATAATTTTCACTGTGAAATTATCAAATATAATTTTCACGGATAAATCAGTAATCCACTGAAAAGCATAAAATAAACCTCTCTATTTCACTTTCTCAACCAACCTTGGACAATATCATATGACCTTGACCTTAGCCAGATGGACCTTTTTTTCACATTTTTTTCACATAAAACTATGTTTCACAATTTGGAACAATTGTGATAAGTAACATGAAAAATAACTCTCAATGCATACAGAAGTTTTGCTTTGGACAAGCATTTTTGTCTGACCTCTGAATTTAAACTTGTCTTTTAACCAAAGAGACCTGGTTCTTGGGTGGACACAATGTCTCATGGTGGTGATAATTTGTATAAAGTTAAAATGAAATCCATCCATCAAAGTAGAAGATATGATCCTGACTAAACCTGCTTATTTCTTCATGTCTGGTAAGTGACCTTGCATATAATTGAGCCGTGTCACGACAAAACCAACATAGTGCATTAGCGACCAGCATGGATCCAGACCAGCCTGCGCATCTGCGCAGTCTGATCAGGATCCATGCTGTTTGCTTACAGACCCTATAACAAGTAAATAAACTGATAGCGAACAGCATGGATCCTGATCAGAAAGCGCGGATGCGCAGGCCGGTGTGGATCCATGCTGGTCGCAAACCCATTATGTTGGTTTTGTCGTGACGCGGCCCATATTTATTTGATAATGCTTGGAAGACCCAGTTTCATGACTGTGAACATTTCTTATAAAATGTAACACTACCAAACCTTCAGTACACACATTTTTATATTTTTACCCAAATTTTAGACTCTTGCAATCTTGATCTTGACCATAGGGACTGAATTTTGCACACAATACACTGGCCAACAATGGTGAACATTTGTGCCAACTTATATTAAAATATCTTAATTCATGTAGAAACTTTGCTCCAAACACTTTCCTTTCACAACTAAATGTTACCTTGACAAAATGTTCAACAAATTTGATTATAACAATAAAATTGTTTACCTGGTGTGCAATCACATACTGGTTCATTGTTTCTAATGACACAGTTACCTCCATTTGAGCAGTAGTTATTACATAGGGTACCTGTAATATACACAATTATTGAAGCAATTTTGAATCCGTCCAATTCTGACAATCAGTAAGACGTTAGTATTCTTTTATCCTTATTAAATTTTTTTGGCAGTTTACTTCTATAATTAGTGAAATTAATTTATACAATATTTAGTTCATATCTGAATTGTGCAGAAAATTTGTAGCTTATTTGACCAAATAATCTATTTGATACATCATTCACAGAAAATTTAATAGCTTTATTTAAAACTTCACTCCAGTTGGCTTCCTGGTTCTAAACAAGTATCATATGACCTGACACGGACTATGGATTTGATTCAAGGCTCAAACCCACATTCCTGGGCTGAGAGGCATTTTTACAAACAGGCCAAAGCTCCACTATACTTTTTCAAGCTTCAGCTCAAGTGTATTTCACGCCTGTCAAATATAGCAAAGTCTCAACAGCTTAGTAAATGACGCTTGCTGCCGTAATCCATACAGTTAAACTACTAGTCTGTAATATTGCTGACTGAGCAAATCTTTAAAATATTCAAGATGATATCTCTTCAAAATCAATAGATGTAATGACAACTACAATTCAGTTCAGTAAAATTCAGCAGATCATACATCCAGTACTTACCAGCAGCAAGACATTGGGTAGATGAAGTCAAACCAGTTTCTGTAGAATACGATGTAGAACATTGATTACAACTATCTTGCCCTGTCTGGGACTGATAGTGATTCCTGGGACACTGCCTACATGCTCCATTCTGATCATAGCCATTGAATGAGAAATATCCTTCATCACATTTTCCTAATGAAAATAAAAAAAGAAGAAAATAAAAAGTCATTAAACAGTAACAAATACAGGGCAGTTATAAAAGATGGGTTTTTTTTTGTATCATCGCACAAAGTAACCTCTCATATAGCAAGAGCTGTCCTTAAAATAGTATGCTTGACTATTGTCATTGCTTTTCAGTTGAAAAAAGGGGCATTACTCTGAAGAAAAAAAGTAATTCAGAGTTATGGAACCTTTGCCTATATATTAGAGAATCAGAGATAACAACCCATCACCTCCAGGAATTTTGGAGATTGGGGGAGGAAGAGAACAATAGCACACATTTCTCTTTGAATAGTAGACCTAGGACCAAAATGTCACATTTCATATATATCAATATCCTCTATAAAAGGAATGTCACATTCTCCAGGTTACTAAAAATACTCATGTCCGCTACACTCTATAAAAGGAATGTCACTGTCTTGAAATTCTGCTGGTTCTTATTTACTATATATAACTATTTTGAATTAAAAAAAAAACAACCAAAAAACTTTTAATGATTACTCCAAATTCAGTGAAATGTTAAGCCCTACATGATTGTAAGAGGCAAATGAACAGGTTCGAATTATTGAAGCCTATGCAACTCTAGATCTAGCTCCAGCAGGTGAGGTGGTTTTGACCCCTGGTGTTGTTTTAATTTGTAACACCCAAGGTTAGCAAAAAAATCATCTTTCCTGTTTTGGCGCCGTAATATTATGACATAAATTGTATTGGTGAACCGTAAAACCAACCAAAGGAGCCTGTTACATTTACTACAGATATTTTCAAGCACGGCTTAACAATACAAAGATGTTACTTATACTTACTTATGCATTGTGAATCGGAAGTTGATGTAGTTGTGGCGGTTATCATATCATTACTTATACTGCAAGGCGTACAATCTGTGGCTCCGAATGTTGATGAATACCTGCCGATACCACAAGGAGTACACGGTGCCTTCCCGGTGCTCGAGTAGAATCCTGGCGGGCATTTGGCTGATTAAAAAAATTCTTATGTATAAATATATATCACTGTTTGAAAGTAGGATAAATATAAAATATGACAGTACAGTATTGATACAACACATTGTTGGCTTTGATAAATAATTTCAAGTCAGCAACCTTTACGACTGAGTTATATGCATTTTTTTTCAAATGGAAATACATCAAAGGCGATCTGAACTGAGCAGAACGACCATCATTATAATACTGCATGATGTTTGTTACGTCAATTTTCATTTGTCAATCATAACATTTACATTACCAGTATATACTTGGCTGATGCAAAGTTCAAATAATTTTCAATTTTGACAAAAAAGATATCAATTAGACAGGTTATATGGAATAATTTATATCCATTCTTGTAAAGTGGAAGGTAATGCAAGACAATGAACACTTTCTATACATGAAATACTAGTAATTCATTATAAAAATTTTCATGCAACTTTATTCAGACTACTATAAATGTACTTACATCTGCACATAGTTCTTGCTGTAGCACCAGGGAAGAAAGTTGTATCTGTAGCAGGACAGGAGGTACAAGAGCCTTCCTCATTTGAGTTGTATGTTCCCTCAGCACAGTTTACACACTGGCTATTTATATCTCTTGAGGTACCTCTTGGGCACTTTACTTAAATCAAGAGATTTATAATATTATTATATATTTCCGTCTGGACAGTTTACACAATGGCTATTTATGTATTGTCCAAGATCAGGGTTACAATCACAGGATAGGTCGAACTCGTTAGGGAACAAAGGGAAAACAACACATGATTTGAATGAAAATCGGGCATTTATTTAAAATGCCATAAATCAGCATTATTTATACTAAATACACAAATAGATTTCATAACATAGTTTAATAAAAGATTCCCGAAAGGAACTAACTGGGAGGCAAAAACCGCCCTTACAAAGAATCAAGATGTAATAATATAATACCTGATGTTTTAACAAGAAAACAAAAGAGACTAGATCAATTTTAGAGAAAGAATAAGTAAAAAAGCATATATCATATTTTCATGGACCCTGATCTTGGCAACATTTGAAAGAGGTGGTGGAGTTGGAGGAGGTGGTTTTATTTTTTCTTTAAAAAATTGGTAACAAACCAATGTACGCCAAAATGAACAAAGATATGGCTTATCTGTATATCCATTGGCTTAGAAGGATCACGTGTTTAAATGTAAACATCTGATTGGGTAATAGCATAATTTATGCGTCTAGCTAAATTCTGATTAACATCGTAAGTTCCGGACGTCACAAATAGGGTCCAATGACATAAAATCTTTTATGTGGGCATAAAATATTATTTATGTATTGTCCAAGATCAGGGTTACAATCACAGGATAGGTCGAACTCGTTAGGGAACAAAGGGAAAACAACACATGATTTGAATGAAAATCGGGCATTTATTTAAAATGCCATAAATCAGCATTATTTATACTAAATACACAAATAGATTTCATAACATAGTTTAATAAAAGATTCCCGAAAGGAACTAACTGGGAGGCAAAAACCGCCAAAAGGGATAACCCGCCGCCCAGGGAGACTAGACTGTGATGTGAGCTCGACCAATGTTATGTGATTGTCATAAGACTAGTAATACATATATTTGGTAATATCAATAAAATTAGAACACAATGCGTACTTAAACAAAACTAAAATAAAATCAAATTCCAAAAAATTTTATGTCATGCAACAAGTATATATATGTACATAGCAACATTTTCCAATTATTACTTGTAATGAAACATAGTAACATAATCCTTCTAGCAATAACCTTGTATTAACACTCAATAAATTTAAAAAATCTGTCAAAAATGGACAGTAAGTTTCATTGTATCATAATTGTGACCAGTAAACTGTCAATTTAGAGACAGTATGTAAATTGTAAATTAATGTGTATACAATCATAGAAAACTTAACCGCACATTAAACCATCAGCAAAAGTCTCGTACCCACACAGGGTGAGGTTCTGAATAAAATTATAATATGTACACCAATAATGTAATGTCGACAAACAAAGGTTAAAAGGCATTACATAATTTATAATACAAATTTACAATGCACTGCAGCCTTTTACTGTCAGCGTAAGTTAATAAACTCAAAGTTTGAGTAACTTTCATACAGATGCGTACATTGTACAAGAAGAAAAGTAATACCAACATGATTTGCATCATGAATATTGAATACTGATATAAATGTAAATAAACTGTAGACATAAACTGTCTTTTAAGCAAAGTAAAATTGTTTAACAACACTAACAAATATTGTTATCTTTTTTGCGGCCTTGTACCGTCAACAAAGATATACATGTGCGTTGCGGCCTTGTACCGTCAACAAAAAGATATACATAACTATATAATAACTGTTGCCTTAAACCATCAGCTATTAAATATAGAAATTTGGTAATGAGATTCAGTTCATGGGTACCATAGTAACTCGTATAATCTAGATCTGCTGCCTTAGACCGACAGATCTCTCAATTGTTTGCATATTGGTAGTAATACATGTACCCTACACCAGCTGTAACTGTTGTAATTGAGATGCTAATAATTTTTCCCTTGTATATTAATTATTGGAAGAGCGGTTGGACGTATATATTTCAAGTATGCTGTGGACTTCCAACGACCAAGCTTTTGTATTTGTGTACTAGACATGTTAGAATTGTGAGCGTGAGTTGCTCCACCAATACGAAATGAATGTGCTGTGAAAAGAGATGGATCCATATTGTTAGCAACTACACATGATCGTAGAACAGATCTAAAATAAGATGTAGAGACTGGTTGACCATTGCTATGTCTGAATAAATAACCATTTCCTAATGGGGCTGCTCTTAGGTACTTTTTTAGAGCACTTATCGGACATAATTTCTTGACTGTTTGTCTATTAATCGGAATTATTGACGACTGTCCTTGTGAATGCTTGTAACTACGTATAGTTAATGAGGCGTGAGAAATCTTAGAGTGTTTGTAATAGAAAACTATGTCCTCCTTCTTAATGACATTTTGGGGATTGTTTACCGAATAAGCTATTTCGCCCACTCGGAATAGGCCAAAAAATGCTATTAAAAACATAGCACGCATAAGCTTGAAAGTGTAATTGTCTGTAACCATAGAACGTAGTGATCCAACTATCAGCCCTAGACTGGTCATAGTAAAAGGTTGACGTTTATCTGACTGTTTGTGACGCCTTATACTGTGTAAAAGTTTTTTAACTAAGAAAGACTCTGAAGGGGAGGTAAACCCGTGGAGCTTATGTATGTAACTTATAGCTGAAATGTATGAAGTTATTGTTGAAGCTTTAAGACTGCGATTGTGACATGCTGTAATAAATTGAGCAAGTTGTTCAGTAGAAATTGGTAAGAGTGGGGAATCAACATAAAACGTATCATGAAACTTTTTGTAATGTTTCAAAGCATTCTTATAGCTACATTTAGTAGAGGGAGATAAGGCTGAATCAAGGAGGTGATATAGATTTCTATTCAATGAAGCTGAAGTAATTCCTGACGAACAAATGTGGGGGCTTTGTCCATGTTTGGAGCCAGAGCCTGGAATTTCTTGATCTGTAAACGAGAAAGAAGATCCGGTAATATGTTGTATTTTCCAGGGATATGTTCTGCTCGTATTAGTATATTATACTTCATGCTAGCTAATACTAAACGACGTACAAGGGCCATAACTACCGAAACCTTGCAAGTTTGCCTATTGATAATATGAACTACCGCTTCATTATCTGTATGTAAAACAATGCATTGATTCCTCATTTTTGAGCCCCAAATTTCTAATGCCAAAACAATAGGAAGGAGTTCTTTAAACGTTATGTCAAATGATAACCAAATTTCAGACCAAGTCCCATAAAACCAATGTGATTGTAGGATTGCCCCATAACCTATAGACCCTGATGCATCTGTGTGGAGATGTAATGCATCGGAGGTAAGCCAACGTTTTTGTAGAAGTAGGTGTTTACCATTGAAGTGATCTGCAAAAATTTGCCAAGCCTTAATGTCTTTCCGGCTTTCCTTATTCAGCGTTATTCTATGAAACGACTTTGACACTTTTTTCGTCAAATCCGTTAAACGACGTAGAAAACATCGGCCAGGTACTACAACCTGACAACAGAAGTTTAAAAGACCTAGCAGAGATTGAAGGACTTTCAAAGTAACCTTACGATGTTTGGCTACTGAGGCAAGTTGATTGCGTAACTTTAATAACTTGTCCTGCGGTAATCGTGCTTCCATTAAGTTTGAGTCAAGTTCGAGACCCATGAATATGATCACTGTTCTAGCATTTTCAGTTTTTTCCTTTTTAATGGGAACACCTATTTCCGAACACAAATTCAGAAATTTGTTCAAGTCATTTTGACAGCAAGGGAATTAGGGTGGACCTAGTATAAGAAAATCATCTAGAATGTGAACCATATGCTTGATGTGTAAAAACATTTTCAGCAATGTGGTGTAAACCTGAGCTTAAACGTTCGAAAAAAGCGCAAGAAGACGATGCCCCCATAGGAAGACATGTATCAAAATAATAATGGCCACAAAATCTAAAACCTAGTAAATGATGGTCATCTGGATGAATTGGAATTAAACGAAACGCTGAATCTATGTCTGTTTTGCTGAATAACGAACCAGGACCAAGATCTAGCAGTTTATTGACTGCATCATCAAAGGAACTGTAAGTAACGCTGGAGAAATTGGGGTCTATGAAATCATTGACAGAAGTACCATGCGGATAACTTAGATGGTGTATTAACCTAAATTGACCAGGATTTTTCTTTGGCACAAGGCCAATCGGGCTTATGCGAAGATTGTCTATTGGTGGTGCATTAAACGGACCTTTTACCCTACCTGAGTCAAGTTCTATCTTAAGTTTAATCTGAACTGCCTCAGGATTTTCGTCACAAGACTTAAGGTTTGGAGATACAGAAGCTGTGTTGGGACCTATGTAACCAAGTTTAAAACCATGTAAAAACCCTTGAATCAAATACTGAGCCAATTTGTAGTTCTTTAAGTATTTCCTAAGGGCATTGACCTTGATTGGGGTAACCAAATAGAACCTATTTGGAAGATTTGGGGTTGAAAGAGGCGTTTGTTGGTGTTTGCATTTTTGCATGTTCTTTACTAGATTATTTGCAGTTGTATGCCGGGTGTGACCCTCTACAAAATCCACATATGTGTGGTTGTGAGCATTTTGTATTTTGGCAGTGTGTTCTCTTGTTAAAGTTCCAGCAGGTTTTGTCAAGGAACTTTTTTGGACCAGATGGTGAGTGGCTACGGTTGGAGTGGTGAGTGCTCCGAAAGGACTGTGTTGGCTGAAGAGGGGTACAGGCCATAAACCAATATTCCGTATGAATACGGTCCCAGGGCATAAGAGAAGTTTCTCGCAGCATACGAAACTGCGAGTCGTAAAAGAGAAAAGCTAACCCTGGACGACGCCTGGCAATGTCCCTAACAATTTCCGTGTATTTGAGGAGTTGTTGAAACTCAGCTGGATATTTAGTTGTGTAAACCGCCATGAACCGCAAGAATGCTGTTGTCCATGACTCAACATTTGTTATTTTCTTTGATTGGGAGGTCTGGTTTATGGTGAGATTTGAATGCATGTCAACTTGTAAAGAAAATGTTGGCATTTGATGAGAGTGTGACGATGGCAGAAGATGCGCCATGTCAACAAACTTGTTGCGCCATATAGCCTTACAAACAGACTTTTTTATTTGACTAATAATGGGTGTACTAATTGGCTCGGCGAACTGAATCCCATTACCTGTTAGTAAGTCCTGGCTATGTTGCGCAATGACATTATGAACATTTGGCATAAATGACATAAAATCTTTTATGTGGGCATAAAATATTATTTATATCTCTTGAGGTACCTCTCAGGCACTTTACTACAACCAAGAGATTTATAATATTATTACATATTTCCCTCAGCACAGTTTACAGGTTGGCTTTTTTATATATCTTGAGGCACCTCTTTGGCACTTTACTAAAAATCAAGAAATTTTCAACATTATTACATACTTCCCTAAGCACATTTTACGCACTGGCTATTTATATCACTTGTGGAACCTCTTGGGCACTTTACAAAAATTAAGAGATCTTCAATATAATTACATATTTTCCTCAGCACAGTTAACACACTGGTAATTTATATCTCTTGAGGTACCTCTCGGGTACTTTGCTAAAAATCAAGAGATTTATAATATTATTATATATCTCCCTCAGCACAGTTTATACACTGGCTATTTATATCCCTTGAGGAACCTCACTGACAGTTCATATTGAAATTTTCTAGTTTTATAAGTGGAGGAAAACTGGTACAAAGTCTACATAAGTTTCATGCATTTTGTAAATTATTGTGCCAAGCCTGTAAGTAGACATACCCCTTTCAGAGTACCAAGTGTGGAAGCTATTTTAAGCACACAGTTTAAAGTAAAAGATGTTACAGTAGTATTTCTGATATGTATACTGTAAACGTATGTCAGGATGGGGAAAATAAACACAATTCTTATACAGTTTTCTAAGTTTATAACAAGTATTTCGGCAACAACAGTGTCTAGTGAGTTACTTATATTGGATTTAAATACATACAAACTTACAAGTTTGGATAAACAATATCGTTTGTAGATGTTTATCTGAATTTGAACTTTGGCGGTTTTACAACTTTATTTACATTACTTGGAAGTCAAGACCGAAGTGACAACATTGGTTGGATTCGACTTTTTATAAGGTTCGATGTTTGAAATCCACCAATGGAAACAACAGAAAATCCGGAAATTTCCTCCAATGGACAGACGGCCGGAATTTCTGAATCTGAAATCTTGGTTTTCAATGGCGGCCATATGAAATCTCATATAAAATCTACATACGAAAATCATTAATATACAAAAAACATGTAGTGAATACTTAAGGATTTCTGACCTTAATCAATCATAAACTTTACATAAATTACGTTCTTGAATTGAATTTGACTGAAATTGATATTAACAATAAGACATCTTTAATATAAAATATGAAGTGACAGATTTTCAAAGATTTCTGTTTTTCATTGGACGTCTGCTACACAGAAAAATGTAAAGAGAAAATCAGTTTACTGCTATACAATTAAGGTAAGTTTTAACATTTCTATCAGCTTAACTTGCAAAGTCAATTAAGTGTTATACAGTGTTCCTTCAGATCAATCAGGTAAGTGAATCTTGGTTATTGTAGAAAGTCAACAAATTATGGAGCTATATGGATTTCACAATGTTCACTTGGATGTCATTAAAAGTTCTGTTGTAAGTACATTTCAGAATAATGCTATAATGTCAGATCCGTTACACACACCCTCCCTAAGTCTTTAAGACTGATATTCCCTGAACTTTTTTTATACTGTCCGAAATAGCGTACTAAAACCACAATAATATTTTTAATTTATTTCACAGTTAGTTAGAACTTCTGCTGTTCTGTAATTATTATTACTTTATGTATATATATTTATGAAAAGTTTATTTAATCAGATAATGTTAAATGTCCTCAGTCTTATTTGTTAGTTTTTTATGTCATGCTTAATTAATTTATTCAATTTCCTAGGTGTTGATTCTTTCAGATGCGGAAATGTCAAGATTTTATTCAGATGCGAATTTTAACACCAGCAATTTGTTTCAATATATCTTCCAATTCTTTAAGAGTGTGATGCTGCTTCAAGCTGATACATGTATGTGTCATTACCAAGTTTTAACTATTTCTTTAAGCTTCAAAGATGTTTCAAATAGTAACCTAGATGGATGATACTCGCGTGGTAGCGGTTTGTTTGGAAGCAATTAATATGTATATTTATAACATACAGCATACATTCATACACAATTACTTTAGATTGAATACTACATATCTCCTAGTCCATTTTAAAGCATTGAACAAATTTCTGATAGTCTCCTTATTCTGGGTACTGTTTTTCTAACCCAATGTCTACAGTCATTAAGTTTCCCATAGAATACAGCAGCTTCACATTATAGAATCACACACGTTAAGACCAGACTCTCATGGCCATTAACACACGTGACATCATCCTAATGAAGTCACAATTGTCATCTCATCGTAATCCCTGGGTGATCAGGCCAGCATTACCGTGGTCCCGCTTTCCATTCCTCCAAAATTAATTTTATCATCCCGTGAAAGGTGTTGCTATCTATGGTCATCTTAATACACTTTTAGCATAGTAGGTATTCTTTCTTTTGTTCTGCCCATCTGAGATATGCATGTATTAGGTTCACAGGCTACCGTGCTTATTTCCAATTCTAAAATATATATAGGTCACCTATTGAAGTGCAAGTTCCAACGTCACTATTTTGTTTGATTACTATAGTTTGTTCCATTCACTTGAGTGCATGATGAGTCATTTAAAGCAACACCAATTACTATTTGAAGAGAATTGTCTTTGTAATTAGATTAAAAATAATAAAACTGGCAACATAAGTCTTTGTTTGGTACCTCTAAATAATAACCACATTGATGTTTGTACTTTTTCGGATACAATAACTTAAAAAGCAGAACAATTATTCTGAATGTGTACCTGTCCATTGTTGGATATTACCATCTAAAATATTAAGTCTCTGATTTTCTATATCAGTTGTTTTCACATTTTTCATTAAAAGTCTTGGTCAATGATGCCTTGGGAATGTGAGTTTTGCTACTTGTAACCCAAAACACTTTCATATGTTTGTATAATGCTGACAGCATGATCTATAGTACTACAGTTTTTTTCGATGCACTTATACTGAAGCTCAGGACACAGGTTATTGTACAATTGATCTAAAGCCATTCGCTCCTGTGCATTGTAATTCAGATCAGAATATGCTTTGCGTGCAAGATTGGAGAGAGCATCTGCAAAAGACGCAATAGATTCTGTTGAACCTCGTTTTCTTGCTTTCAGAGAAGATACCCACACTGGTTGATCATACTTGTTAGTAAATCTATTTTCGCAAGGCCTCAACCAGGCTGCGATAGCTTGATTTAATGTCAGTAGGAAGTCTTTGAAATAAAAACTTGGGCTCTTCTCGTCAGACAGGACCTTAAGGCTAAATTCATGCTATGTAAGTCCCCAGCATCCTAATTCAGCATTTATTTCAAAATGATCTATGAATTCTTCAAAATTTTCATCTCCACTAAATGATTTAAGTTTAATATTTGGTCCTCTTGGCAACATTTTCCTTGAAAGTCCATTATGTCTGTCATAGTGTTTCGTCCACTTTGATGGTCTACCCCTTGGAGGGGGACTTCGGTCCTGACCTGCAAGCGGCTCTTCATCATTAGTGTCATACTCGTCCAATAGAGAATCAGCTCTTTGAGTTTCAAAATGAAGATGTGGCGCTTCATCACATTGCCTTTCATCATTCAAAGCTCTGTTGTTATTATTCTGACAAAATTCTATTTCAGAATCTGAAGAGTCTCCCATAATTTATGTTAATCCAATGTAAATACTGTTTAAATCCCTATTTACTGTTAGTCATAGATATAAGAGTACAGTTTATTCAAGGAATATAATATGTTGTTGTCAGTTCATTTGTATGCTTCTCACAAAATAAAATTTTCTTCAAAAGTGGAAATGTTATTTTTTCTTATGGATTGATGGATGGATGAGATGCACTAGTCTGGCCAGTTTTATAGGATGGTAAATAATTTAGACCATCCCACTACTTCTGACACCATTGTAAACGTATGTCAGGATGGGGAAAATAAACACAATTCTTATACAGTTTTCTAAGTTTATAACAAGTATTTCGGCAACAACAGTGTCTAGTGAGTTACTTATATTGGATTTAAATACATACAAACTTACAAGTTTGGATAACAATATCGTTTGTAAGATGTTTACTGAATTTGAACTTTGGCGGTTTTACAACTTTATTTACATTACTTGGAGGTCAAGACCGAAGTGACAACATTGGTTGGATTCCGACTTTTATAAGGTTCGATGTTTGAAATCCACCAATGAAACAACAGAAATCCGGAAATCCTCCAATGGACAGACGGCCGGATTTCTGAATCTGAAATCTTGGATTTCAATGGCGGCCATATTGAAATCTCATATAAAATCTACATACGAAAATCATTAATATACAAAAACATGTAGTGAATACTTAAGGATTTCTGACCTTAATCAATCATAAACTTTTCATAAATTACGTTCTTGAATTGAATTTGACTGAAATTGATATTAACAATAAGAAATCTTTAATATAAAATATGAAGTGACAGATTTCAAAGATGTCTGTCATTGGACGTCTGCTACACAGAAAAATGTAAAGAGAAAATCAGTTTTCTGCTATACAATAAGGTAAGTTTAACATTTCTATCAGCTTAAATTGCAAAGTCAATAAGTGTTAATACAGTGTTCCTTCAGATCAATCAGGTAAGTGAATCTTGTTATTGTAGAAGTCAACAAATTATGGAGCTATAGGATTTCACAATGTCACTTGGATGTCATTATAAGTTCTGTTGTAAGTACATTTCAGAATAATGCTAGAATGTCAGATCCTTACAATACAATATTTTTACTCTTAATTAACCAAAGAAAAATAAATGCTAGTTAAACATAAACTAGAACTGTGTCCAAAGGACACGGATGCCCCCACTGTGCAGATGTGCTCGTAAACAAGAGCATGCATATCTGTATGTAAGATTTTTATGTGGAACTTTTTATTCTGCAGTTGCAAAGGAATTTAGGAGTCCTGTATATTATTAATGTTGTCGATTCATTTCAAAATAAGATATTTTATAAAAGGGCTGTCAAATGGACATCATGCTTGAATACTCTTAGTGCTTAATAGTAAAATAAAACTATGGTATATAGTGAAAAAATCAACAAAGGGTCATAATTCTGTTAAATTTGGTCGCAGCAAAAATTCCTTCCTTTACTATCATCTACACATTAAGGTTGTTCATCCCTGGAAGTTTAAGCAAAATCTGCCATCCGATTTAAGAGCAGTTGCATTCACAAAATTTCTACATAGTATATAGTGAAAAAATCAACAAAGGGCCATAATTCTGTTAAATTTGGTCACAGCGAAAATTCCTTCCTTTACTACCATCTACACATTAAGGTTGTTCATCCCTGGAAGTTTAAGCAAAATCTGCCATCCGGTTTAAGAGGAATTGCGTTCACAAGATTTCGGGACGTACGGACATACGTACGGACGGACGTATGGACGGACGGACATGCGGACAAGTGCAACGCTATATGCTCCCCACTTTGTGGGGGTATAAAATTTATTTCAGTACACATACTTATATATGAGGCACACATTTGAATGTCCGAAAAAGCCTCATATAAATTTTATAAATTTATTAATTACACCTATTTTTTTATTTTATTTATTTATTTATTATTATTATTTTTTTTTTTTTTTGGGGGGGGGGGTAATGTTGCACAAAAAATGTATACAAGTCATATGGCTACTTTGTAGGCTTTAATAATGGAGGAAGACCTCAGGTGTCCCTCATGTGCCTCTCAGGTGCCCGTCTGTACATTAGCTTTAAAAATGGAGGAAGACTTCAGGTGCCCCTTTGTACATTATTTTCAGGACTACACCTACTAGTTTTTTTCCCTGTATTTTTAATATTTGTTAAATACTACTCACTTCTTGATGAACTTATCTCAACACAAGGATATTGCCCGGCATATGTTGTTGTAAAACCTGTTGGACAGGTTTCACATTGTGTTGAACTTACAGAATACTGACCGATAGGACAGCCTGTACATGGAGCAAAAACCTTGAAGATGTGGGCCCCTTTGTCTACATGTTGCGGGAAAAAAATAAATAAATTTATTTGAAATTTAAAACTCAAAAATAGATGCAAAAGAAAGTTTTAAAAAAATTATTATTTAATACATTTTGGACAAGCCCCTTTTAAAAAAAATTTTTCACTTTGGAAAACCCTTGGGTTTAAGGGAAAAAATATCCTTCGGGGATAAAAAGATTTTTTTAAAGTCTTTAAAAGCTCCCTATTTTTCTCTTTTTTTTTATTGAATAAAATCCCATATTTCTGAATAAAATTTTCTAAGGTTTTTAAAACAGATATGGGGTCCCTCCAGGGGTCGGGGGCATCAACAATTATCGGGGCTGTGTGGAGGTATATGCCAAAAATGGGTTTTTGAAAGGGGGAAAAAAGGGGGAGGCGGGGAAAAGGGGTGTCGGAAAAATTGAGTGAACAGATAAAACATAAAGAGTCACTTAAGCATTTCTTCTAAACTGTAGGTTATTTATAAACACTGCTAAAAGGGCAATAACTAAAAGAATAAGAAGTGCAGAGTACCAGTTCTTCTTAATGAGCTCTATCATCCTATGAAAGATAATCAAGTCCATAAGCTTTTATAGTTGAAGAAAATGGTCCCGACACAATTAAAGTATGAAAATTAACAAAGGGCAATAACTCTAAAACCATGGAGTACAGGTTTTTTTGCACTGCACTTCATCTCAATAAGACCTATCATCCTATGAAGTTTCATGTCCAAAGCTTTTAAATAAAGAATGAAAATAAAAAAGGGCAATAATTCAAAAAAAAATAAGAAGTGAAGAGTACCGGTCCTTGTGCACTGAGACTTTTTCTTAATGAGATCTATCATTCTATGAAGTTTAAAGAAAATAGCTTCATTGTTTAGGAAAAATGGCCCGTACAAAAATAAAGTAGGGGAAAATTAAAAAAAAGGGGCAATTAATCAAAAAAAAAAAAAAAAACGAGGGCAAATTTTTTAAAAAAATCATTTTCCTCTTAATAAAATTTATTCACCCCTATAAGTTTAACCCAAAAAGGGTTTTTATGGTTGAAGAAAAAGGGGCCCCCGGGACAAAATTAAAGTAGGGAAAAATTAAAAAGGGGAATAACCAAAAAAATTTAAAAGGGGGGTCCTTGGGGCATTGAAATTCGGGTTTAAATTGAAAAAAGCATTTTACCAAGTTTTGAATTTAAATTTCAGATTTATTTTTAAACTGGGGCTTTCTTCCGGAAAAGTTTTGGGGGGACCCCGGGCCCAAGGGCCAAAACCCCCGCCCGACAAAAGAAACCCCCTATATGTGCCTTTCCCAAGGAAAAATTTTTTTAAAAACCGAAAAAGAAAAAATTTTGATTTCCAATACAACAATAAAACCCCTTTCCCAAGGGCA
>NW_026859594.1:0-8479 GCF_026571515.1 Ruditapes philippinarum | reverse complement strand
TTTTAACATTGACATTAACAAACCTACTCAAGCAGCAAAAGACTTAATAAAGCTTGCTCATCGATATGGATTTCATCAACTTGTCAAAACCCCCACACATCGAAAAGGTGGACTACTTGACCTGATTTTTACTAACAGATACACACAAGAATCAGATACTGACATTATTCCAACATACTACAGTGATCATTTTATTGTCTCCCATTCGATACCATTTAAAATATTGAAGTAAACATTTTCAAACATAGAGGTCCTTTGCTGGTCAATATGGATTTCATCAACATATCGGGAAAGTGAATTCAGGACTTGATATATACAAATTGATTAAAAATTTAAAGAAATTACTTATTAATTTAACTGATTCTTTGGATTAACTGTGTGAAAAATACATAAACAAAACAGCTTCAAAATGACAATTCACAGAGATCAAAATATAGGCAATTGTAACAATGATTTCCACAAAGTACTGGTTTTGTCTTGAGTTAAACATTTCAACAAAGTGTGCAACATTGAAAATTTACCATTCTTGGCAAAAAACTATAACTATGAATGTGTTCCAAGATCAAATGGTGATATGAGCAGCTCAAGAAGTGATATGAACATTTGACATAAATAGTGTACCCCTCAAACCATAAGTGATATGAGAAGCTCAAGAAGTGATATGAACATTTGACATAAATAGTGTACCCCTCAACCATTAGTGATATGAGCAGCTCAAGAAGTGATATGAACATTTGACATAAATAGTGTGCCCCTCGAACCATTAGTGATATGGGCAGCTCATGGAGTGATATGAACATTTGACATAAATAGTGTACCCCTCAAACCATTAGTGATATGAGCAGCTCAAGAAGTGATATGAACATTTGACATAGATAGTGTGCCCCTCAACCATTAGTGATATGAGCAGCTCATGAAGTGATATGAACATTTGACATAAATAGTGTACCCCTCAACCATTAGTGATATGAGCAGCTCAAGAAGTGATATGAACATTTGACATAAATAGTGTGCCCCTCAAACCATTAGTGATATGAGCAGCTCATGAAGTGATATGAACATTTAAATAGTGTACCCCTCAACCATTAGTGATATGAGCAGCTCAAGAAGTGATATGAACATTTGACATAGATAGCGTGCCCCTCAAACTATTAGTGATATGAGCAACTCAAGAAGTGATATGAACATTTGACATAAATAGTGTACCCCTCAAACCATAAGTGATATGAGCAGCTCAAGAAGTGATATGAGCATTTGACATAAATAGTGTACCCCTCAAACCATTAGTGATATGAGCAGCTCAAGAAGTGATATGAACATTTGACATAAATAGTGTGCCCCTCAAACCATTAGTTATATGAGCAGCTCAAGAAGTGATATGAACATTTGACATAGATAGTGTGCCCCTCAAACCATTAGTTATATGAGCAGCTCAAGAAGTGATATGAACATTTGACATAGATAGTGTGCCCCTCAAACCATAAGTGATATGAGCAGCTCAAGAAGTGATATAAACATTTGACATAGATAGTGTGCCCCTCAAACCATTACTGATATGAGCAGCTCATGAAGTGATATGCACATTTGACATAAATAGTGTACCCCTCAAACCATTAGTGATATGAGCAGCTCAAGAAGTGATATGAACATTTGACATAAATAGTGTACCCCTCAAACCATTAAGGACAGTGATGAAGTTTAGCAGAAAGGAACCAACTCAATATTGGTTTGTATTATGATTATAATAATAAGTTAAATAAACTTTAGGGCTGAAATCAGTTTTCTTTACCTTGAGTTATGCACTTTTATAACAATGGTTCCCAGCAAAAACTAGACTTAGGAATGACATATTGTAATCAAACTTGTATATAGCAAGTAAATACGTGAAGCCCGGGCAGTATTGCTTTTGGACCCCCTTGGGTCAAGGTCAATGTTACTAACAATAAAACATGTTTTTTCACAACAATTGTTAAGAATGAGTTATTGTTAATCAATCTTGATATTTAGCAACTTCATGTTAAAACCCTGGTTAGGTACGTTTGGACCCCTGACATTCAACGGTCACTGTTTCTAAAAATTTCAATACGGTTTTGGACAATCACTACAGATAAGGATCAAATCTAGTATAAAACTAGCTTTCTTGAAGACCTGCTTGGTATTGCAATTCTTTGTACTCACTTAACACTTCATAAATTATAGGTTAACTTCAAAGTATTCTTCACACCACTTATTTTTCAAACGTCATGGCTGCTTGTGGGGGTATGAATCACCTTCAGTGATAGCTCTAGTTTTCTTTGTAAATAAACTGCAATATGGTAAGATACATTGATGTATTTTGTATCTTTGCTTTTTAGGTATTTTTAAATTTCTGTATTAATATGTTGTTTGTCCGTAATACTATGCAATTTAAGATTCAAAAGAACTACACACAAATGTGCTTAATACCTCACTCACCCAATATAATGAAGTAGGCATATACAATGTGAGAAGTTGTTCGAAGATTCTTGAAAAATCATGAGTGGAAGACCCGATGTATCAAAGTTTTTTCAGAAGTCCCCTCGACTTCGATACATGGAAGTTTTACTGTAATTGTATACACCTACTATCTAATCAACAATACAGTATACAGGCTCTATTTTCGATGTTTGCAATCACTAACTGATAAATATATCAATCAGCTTTTCAATTTAAACAACTGTTAACCTATGTTTTGTTTAGTTTTATCTACTTTTAACACTTCACTATAAAAAAGAATGTCTTATGGAAACGGATCCCACCCTTATAAAGGAATGGCTATACAAAGGAACACACATAAGACCTCCATGTTCATGAGAGATATTTTACCAAATTAGCCACTCAAACAGGTCACCCTACCTTTTTAGACTTCCTTCCTGATTGAACCTGATGAACTTCATATGGATCAGGCTGATGAGCTTCAGATGGATCGGGGTGTTGATCTTCAGATTGATCTGGGTGATAATCTTCAGATGGATCGGGGTGCTAAATAAGGAATGAATATGTCAAAACAGAGATTTAACTACAGTCAGGCAAGTCAATCTGACGAAAATAATTTAATCAAGTTGCATTATTTTAATTGATTATCTATATTTTTCAATATAATAATTGCATTATTTTAATTGATTATCTATATTTTTCAATATAATAATTGCCAAATACATGTAAACATGTTATTAGTTTTTGTGTTCGTTTTCCACACGCCGTAAAGCTGAAGATCATATCGGTAAAAATGAAGTTAATCGCTAAACTGATAGATAAGTAAGAAATGTTTGATTCAATTTTAAAACTTCACTTCGTAAATCAATTAGCACCTTCTCAAATAAAATTTTCAAAGACATCAAAAGTCCATCCCCCAATTTTATTATCAAATCCCTAATAGCCTATTTAAACAAAACGTTTGTTGCATAACACTTAATTGGCAAGTGACACTTTTAATCGGTTAACAATAGGAATTAATTCTACAATCAGTAACCAATCAAGCAGGCACCTGCTAGGTAACATGTGATGACAATGTCAATTAGCGAAACAAATAGCTGTGAAATTCTTTGACCGAGGGGCATACATCTGGATTAACGGTCACACTGATGTTGAAAAATGAAGTTTGGTTCCCAAATTACCTGTCCCGTTCCGAAAACATGAATTTCCGGATTAATGGTTAAGTTTTAAGTTGAGTATTTTCGTCCCCGGGTAAACTCGTCCGGACTGCGATTTTTCCGGAAAATTGAAGCCCGGATTAACGAGGCCTGACTGTATTCTGTACAGAAAATCACTGATGAACTATATCATCTGTTTAAGAACAAATGTTGATTAAGGGGACCAGTGCATTACATATGTCTTTGAAATGTTCATTAAGGGGACCAGTGCATTATATATATATATCATTGAAATGTTCATTAAGGGGACCAGCGCATTATATATATGATGCAAATGTTAATTGAGGAGATCACTCTACAAACTGAGCTACACAGCCTAGTTATCAATTAAGCTACCTTTTTAGACTCTTTTCTTGACTGAATCATAGATTGATCACGGGGCTGTTCCTCAGATGGTTCAGGATGATGAACTTCATATGGATCGGGGTGTTGATCTTCAGATTGATCTGGGTGATAATCTTCAGATGGATCGGGGTGCTAAATAAGGAATGAATATGTCAAAACAGAGATTTAACTACAGTCAGGCAAGTCAATCTGACGAAAATAATTTAATCAAGTTGCATTATTTTAATTGATTATCTATATTTTTCAATATAATAATTGCATTATTTTAATTGATTATCTATATTTTTCAATATAATAATTGCCAAATACATGTAAACATGTTATTAGTTTTTGTGTTCGTTTTCCACACGCCGTAAAGCTGAAGATCATATCGGTAAAAATGAAGTTAATCGCTAAACTGATAGATAAGTAAGAAATGTTTGATTCAATTTTAAAACTTCACTTCGTAAATCAATTAGCACCTTCTCAAATAAAATTTTCAAAGACATCAAAAGTCCATCCCCCAATTTTATTATCAAATCCCTAATAGCCTATTTAAACAAAACGTTTGTTGCATAACACTTAATTGGCAAGTGACACTTTTAATCGGTTAACAATAGGAATTAATTCTACAATCAGTAACCAATCAAGCAGGCACCTGCTAGGTAACATGTGATGACAATGTCAATTAGCGAAACAAATAGCTGTGAAATTCTTTGACCGAGGGGCATACATCTGGATTAACGGTCACACTGATGTTGAAAAATGAAGTTTGGTTCCCAAATTACCTGTCCCGTTCCGAAAACATGAATTTCCGGATTAATGGTTAAGTTTTAAGTTGAGTATTTTCGTCCCCGGGTAAACTCGTCCGGACTGCGATTTTTCCGGAAAATTGAAGCCCGGATTAACGAGGCCTGACTGTATTCTGTACAGAAAATCACTGATGAACTATATCATCTGTTTAAGAACAAATGTTGATTAAGGGGACCAGTGCATTACATATGTCTTTGAAATGTTCATTAAGGGGACCAGTGCATTATATATATATATCATTGAAATGTTCATTAAGGGGACCAGCTCATTATATATATGATGCAAATGTTAATTGAGGAGATCACTCTACAAACTGAGCTACACAGCCTAGTTATCAATTAAGCTACCTTTTTAGACTCTTTTCTTGACTGAATCATAGATTGATCACGGGGCTGTTCCTCAGATGGTTCAGGATGATGAACTTCATATGGATCGGGGTGTTGATCTTCAGATTGATCGGGGTGATAATCTTCAGATGGATCGGGGTGCTAAATAAGGAATGAATATGTCAAAAACAGAGATTTAACTATTCTGTACAGAAAATCACTGATGAAATATATCATCTGTTCTAAATGTTCATTAAGGGGACCAGTGCATTATATATGTCTTTGAAATGTTCATTAAGGGGACAAGTGCATTATACAGTAGAACTTCGATAACTCGAACTCGAGGGTCCCATGTAAAATAGTTCAAGTTTTCCGTGGTTCAAGCCATCCAAATGGCAGCCATTCTGAATTTTAAAATTCGTCTACAAAACTTACAAGGGACGTAATAGCAATAACTATTGTAAACAAGCAATTATCATAGTATTGCAAGCAATCCATAAGTCCCCTACCGGTAAGAGCCCAAGCAACATTCTGAAGGGCCATTGGCCATTCACTTATGTTCCTATTTTAAGTAAATTTGTTGAAAAAGTTCTTTAAAAGTGATCACAGGAAACAGTTTTTATGTACAGACAGACGGACTGAAGGACACTCTAAAGTTATTTTTTAAACATCCTTGTTATCAAAATATAACATTTTTAAAATCCTATCATGATTGAAGAAGTTGGAGTAAAAATTACCAATTTCTCAAAAAAAAGTCTAAGTTCAAAAGGGGCATAATTCTGGAAATAGTCTTGCTAGAGTATTGAACACTCACAAATGTTGAGTGATAATAAGAAACATTTATATGAAGTTTGAAGTAGATACATTCAGAAAAAGAAGTTATTAAAAAAAAAAAACAATGTTTTTTTCATGAAAATTTTAAGTTCAAGGGAGGTAATTCTGATACATTTTGTGGTAGAGTTGTAAACCTTGTCACATATGATGTGGTTGATGACAAGCAACTTATATTTAAAGTTTGAAGAAAATACCTTAAGAAATAAAAAACTTATAGTGAAAAAACTTAAATACTGGAATCAGAAATCTTGAAATTCAGTCTATTTGTGCCATAGCAACCAGAATTTTCAACATAGGAAGATAAGAAAAGGATGTGCATAATTTCCATACTGCCATCTACCCATATGTCAAGTTTCATAAACATATTTTCAGTACTTTTTGTGTTATCACTGGATCCAGGTTATGTGTAAAATTTGCCATATTTTCAGTCTATTTGTTGCCATAGCAACCAGAATTCTCAACATAGGAAGAAAAGAAAAAGACGTGCATAATCTCCATACTGCCATCTATCCATGTATCAAGTTTCATAAAAATATCTTCAGTACTTTTTGCATTATTGCGGGATCCAGGTTATGTGTAAAATTTGCCATATTTTCAGTCTATTTGTTGCCATAGCAACCAGAATTTTCAACATAGGAAGAAAAGAAAAAGACGTGCATAATCTCCATACTGCCATCTACTCATATATCAAGTTTCATTAAAATATTTTCAGTACTTTTTGCGTTATCGCGGGATCCAGTTTTGTGGACGGACGGACTGACGGACGGACAGACGGACGGACTGACGGACTGACGGACAGACGGACAGACGGACGGAGGGTAAACCTAAAGTCCCCTCCGGTGAACCGGTAGGGGACTAATAAAGTGTGTCATACTTTAATAATTAAGATAAAACAAACATAAGTCGAAAACAACTTTTTAATTATCATTTCCATTATCACCTAAACAAAATCTTCGAAGCATTAAAAATGTTAATGAAAAGACATCATACAAGTAAATGTCTAATTTCAGTGCGACAACACACACAACAAGAGCTGTCGGTAGGACAGCAACGCTCGACTATTCTTAGTGCTTGATAGTATGACCCTCCAATTATGACCCTAAGTGCATGTGTAAAGTTTCAAGTAAATATCTTTGAAGACCTTTAACCTTTAACCAAAATTTCTAAGTTTCAAAGGGGCAAATAATTCTGCAAATATTGCAGGCAGAGTTATACAATTTTGCAAACTGATGTACATTGTTACTATAAAAAAGTATTTTAAATTTCAATTGAATATCTCAAGCAATTATTGAAATATTTGACTTTACAAAAAAACTTTAACCTAAATTTCTAAGTTCCAAAGAGGCATAATTCTGTCAATATTGTAGGCATAGTTATCCCAACTTGTCAATCTGATGTACCTTGGTTACTATAAATAAGTATTGTAAGTTTCAATTGAATATCTCAAGCAATAATTGAGATATTTGACTTTACAAAAAACTTTAACCAAAAGTTATAAGTTAAAAAGGGGCATAATTCTGTCAATATTGTAGGCAGAGTTATCCAACTTGTCAATCTGATGTACCTTGTTACTATAAATAAGTATTGTAAGTTTCAATTGAATATCTCAAGTAATAATTGAGATATTTTACTTTACAAAAAACTTTAACCAAAATTTCTAAGTTAAAAAGGGGCATAATTCTGTCAATATTGTAGGCAGAGTTATCCAACTTGTCAATCTGATGTACCTTGTTACTATAAATAAGTATTGTAAGTTTCAATTGAATATCTCAAGCAATAATTGAGATATTTGACTTTACAAAAAACTTTAACCAAAAGTTATAAGTTAAAAAGGGGCATAATTCTGTCAATATTGTAGGCAGAGTTATCCAACTTGTCAATCTGATGTACCTTGTTACTATTAATAAGTATTGTAAGTTTCAATTGAATATCTCAAGTAATAATTGAGATATTTTACTTTACAAAAAACTTTAACCAAAATTTCTAAGTTAAAAAGGGGCATAATTCTGTCAATATTATAGGCAGAGTTATCCAACTTGCCAATCTGATGTACCTTGTTACTATAAATAAGTATTGTAAGTTTCAATTGAATATCTCAAGTAATAATTGAGATATTTGACTTTACAAAAAACTTTAACCAACGCAGACGCCGACGCGGACGCTGACGCCCACGCCGGGGCGACTACAATAGCTCTCATATTCTTCGAATAGTCGAGCTAAAAATAGCAAACCTTTATCATATTGCGACTTGGCACTTGTTTAAATATATTAATTAAACAATATAACGCGAAAACGTTACGAAAACGAGTGGTCTATACTGACAAAGTTTTAAAATTAAGTACACGCAACAGTTTATTTTCTGAAGCATTGCACTAAAACAATCTCAGCTCACAGTGATTTTATAGAAATCTTTCACTGATGCTTTCTTTGATGTTTTATTATTATTTATTATTCTTATTCATGATAAAAGTATTAGAATAATCAAAATCACTATATCCTCATTGTTTGCAT
>NW_026859593.1:0-11788 GCF_026571515.1 Ruditapes philippinarum | reverse complement strand
TCATATTGAAATTTTTAAGTAAATCCCTGATGAACTTATAAAGTTAGATTTTATTATGTTAACTTTATATTCTTACCAACAACTTTAAATTCATTTTACAAATTATTTTATCACTTACAAATCCATCTTAAATCAAACACAAATTTGATTCAAGAAATAAAAAGAACTATAATTATAGTGAATTCTCAACTTACACAACAAAGGCATATTAAAGGCTTCTTTCCCAATGCAAAATTTTCTTTAAAATCATGCAGTTTTTTTCAAAAATCAGAACTAACACAAGATATTTTATTTCCCAATTTAGCAATATAAGGAATAAATTTTCCCAAAATCAAGAGGCTAAGGCCTCCAATTAATTAAGAATAATCACTGAATCATATAGGAAACACTTACCTAAAAATTCCTGAAATCAATCTGTGTGACTACTTTTAATATTTAATACACTCTTTATTAATATTCCATGCACTGAAAGTAGAAATATCATGTGTGTTATTTTTTATTCAATTAAAAACTCCTTCGTCAATTATAAACTATCTTTCCTGGGAAAGGATTATGGCAATAAAAGTGTCATTTCTGATGAAGCCATTCTAGACAAACATCATTTGCAATAGACCATAAAAAATACAGGCAGTGTGTATTTAGCACTCTCTAATGCCCAGATTACATCATCATTTTTATGTATTGTTACCTAACATTACACTGTAATGCTTACTTACATCAAAGATTCAGCAAAGGATTGAAGAAATAGACCCCCTCTAGATATTAATCTGGAATGAAAGGAAATCGTCAGGTATTTCACGCCCTTCAGGCTCTAGTGTTAAAAGTCAGCTTGTGTCAATAATTGGCCCCTAAAAAGATCCCTATTATCACCTTACTTTGTGGTGTAATTCCTGTGGCACATTTTCTTGATATACAATGAAAGGTGCACTGGGCATTATACCAACACTTTGTGAACAAACAACGCTTTGTCCAGACATTAATTACAAATACTGTTGTTGTTGTTGTTGTAGGATATCAAGCAAATGCTGTAATACTTATTATCATAGTCATTCAATTCAATTCTTTATTCAGCATATGAACAATTACATTCTTTAATGTTGCCTTTAACATAATGTAATAGTAATAATATAAAAGAAAATAGATCTGTTTCAATTCTAATGTCTAATATAATGGGTAAAAGTTAGATATAATAATGAAGCCAATTTTGCTGAATTTTTTATGCAGAAAGAGGTCTTGTGGAATTCTCATTTCTATAAATAACTTATAATGTTAAATGTACTGAAAGTGTATAAAGCTAGAAATAATAAAATATTTTTATGAAACTTGTCATTATCATTTCTATAAATCACTTATGTTAATTGTACCTAAAGTGAATAAAGCTAGAACTAATAAAATATTTTTATGAAATTTGTTAAACAGAAAAATGGAATCTGCACTGTTATCTATTTAGTCAGTCAATATTTTGTTATTTTCGATTGAATGATAGACAAGTCAATTTTAGATATTTAGTAAAGTAAAAATTGTTTAGTTTAAACATATTTCATTGCAGGACATACATGTAAAATCATATATATATACAAATGATAAGATTACATTAGAAAGCCCAAAAAAAACAAGTTGGACAAAAGTTATAGCAACATAGTAAAGACTTATTTTCAAAAAAGCCTTTCGTGTCCTGTCATATTCTTTTTATATATTAATATGTTTGCATGTATATTTGGTTAGAAAACCTTATTATAAAATAATTTCAGAATTTTGTGGAGATTTCCAACTTTCAGGAATATAACTTTCTCCAAATTTACGCCATCCCCTTTTCAATAGAAATATAACTCAGTATTGACTTTACAAATGAAGTATCTGACAGTAGTCAAGTATATTGCCTTTCTGGAAACTCAAATCATTCGTGAGGTTATCTGTAATTAAGGCCTTAATCTACATCTATCTTAAGGCAGATAAAAATGTCAAACATTGACTCCATGTA
Organism: Ruditapes philippinarum; assembly: GCF_026571515.1. Classification (NCBI taxonomy): domain Eukaryota; kingdom Metazoa; phylum Mollusca; class Bivalvia; order Venerida; family Veneridae; genus Ruditapes; species Ruditapes philippinarum. The sequence goes on along the minus strand of NW_026859593.1, from coordinate 9,807 downwards.
ACCAATATGATAAAATGATTAACATATGATAAAAAAATTTCAACAAAGTCATAAAAGTTTAGTATATTAATCCTGTCAAAACCTGGCCCCTTTGTCCCATAATCTATATACAATATTGACACATCTGTTATCACTAGAATCTCCCTATTATCCTATAGGCAAATATGTGTATTTATTACACCATGCCCTTTATCAGATATATAAAATGATACTTTATTTGAATCCCCAGCTGTCAAGCACTGTCAAAGAAATAAACATCTAAAAAACCTTGACCAATCTAAATTTGTGTAATGCACTTGCCCTTCCTATACAACATGGCAAGTTAAAAAAAAAATTCTATTAGACAGTTTTGATTTTATATCCTATATGACTTGATGAAAATGTCTTTAAATATAAAGTTAAAGAGAACAAATTATTTCACAAATATGCATTTAATCTTATAATTTCTCAATTCTAATATAAATATAAAATAGGTTTTCATTAATGATTATTTTGAAGTGGGGAGAATCATCACTAAAGTGAGTCATCATTGGGAAATTGTCATTCCAAGGGGTAAATCATTATCAATTTGGATTTTCATTGACTGAGAGAGTGACAAAGGAAATATCTATGATCAAATAGATTTAAATTAACTATTAATTCATCAAAAATTTTCACATTATTGAAATTGTGTGAATTTATTGTTTGTTTTTCCCTAAACATTACAAAATCTGGTTGAACCATTATACATTTGTTTCATTTGCTTTTGTCGCATTTTAATTTTAATATTGGCATTTCCTGATAAACGTCCAACTGTAAACAAGAGGGCCATGATGGCCCTAGATCGCTCACCTGAATTATCAAACTCATCCAAACAATTACCTAGACAAGCATTCTGACCAAGTCTCATGACAGGTGAGTCAAAAATGTGACCACTACAGTGTTAACAAGGATTATCCATATTTGAGCAGTGCGACCTAGTTTTTTACCCAGGTGACACATATTCAAACTTGACCTAGAAATCATCAAAACAAACTTTCAGACCAATTTCCAGGATACTTGGATCAAAACAGTAGCAACTAGAGTGTTAACAAGATTTTTCTATTTTTAGCTCCGGTGACCTAGTTTCACATGCGATTTCGAACTCATCCAAGCAATTACCTAGACAAGCATTCTGACCAAGTTTGATGATAATGGAGTCGAAAATGTGACCACTAGAATGTTAACAAGGTTTTTCCATATTTGGGCGGTGTGACCTAGTTTTTCATCCAAGATGACCCATGTTCGATCTTGACTTAGAAATCATCAAAACAAACTTTCAGACCAATTAACAGAATATTTGGATCACAACAGTTACTGTAGCCACTAGAGTGTTAACAAGATTTTTCTATTTTTAGCTCCTGTGACCTAGTTTTTCATCCGAGATGTCACATGTTCGATTTATTCCCAGCAATGACCTAGACAAGTTTCCTGACCAAGTTTGATGACAATTGAGTCAAAATTGTGACCACTAGAGTGTTAACAAGGTTTTTCTATTTTTAGCTCCTGTGACCTAGTTTTTCATCCGAGATGACCCATGTTCGAACTCATCCGAGTTATTACCTAGACAAGCATCTTGATCAAGTTTGATGATGATTGATGCAAAAATGTGACCGCTAAAGTGTTAACAAGGTTTTTCTATTTTTAGCTCCGGTGACCTACTTTTTCATCCGAGATGACCCATGTTCGAACTCATCCAAGCTATCAACTAGATAAGCATCCTGACCAAGTTTGATGATGATTGATGCAAAAATGTGACCGCTAGAGTGTTAACAAGGTTTTTCTATTTATAGCTCCGGTGACCTAGTTTTTCATCCGAGATGACCCTTATTCGAACTCATCCGAGCTATTATCTAAACAAGCATCCCTGACAAAGTTTGATGATGATTGGGTCAAAAATGTGACCACTAGAGTGGTCACAAGGTTTTTCTATTTTTAGCTCCTGTGACCTAGTTTTTTCATCAGAGATGACCCATGTTCGAACTCATCCAAGCAATTGACTAGACAAGCATTCTGACCAAGTTTGATGATGATTGGTTCAAAAATGTGACCACTAGAGTGTTCACAAGGTTTTTCTATTAATAGCTCCTGTGACCTACTTTTTCATCCGAGATGACCCATGTTCGAACTCATCCGAGCTATCACCTAGACAAACATCCTGACCAAGTTTGATGAAGATTGGGTCAAAAATGTGACCTCTAGAGTGTTCACAAGGTTTTTCTATTTTTAGCTCTTGTGACCTAGTTTTTCACCTGAGATGACCCATGTTCGAACTCATCCGAGCTTTCAACTAGATAAGCATCCTGACCAAGTTTGATGATGATTGAGGCAAAAATGCGACCGCTAGAGTGTTCACAAGCAATTGTGGACGGCCGGACGGACGACGGACATTCATCGATCCTAAAAGCTCACCCTGAGCAAGCTCAGGTGAGCTACAAAAAGAAAATGCGATGTCTTTCAATGAAGGACTACATGTGTCTATGTGAGAAAAAAGTGCAGCCTTACTAGAACTTGAACATGGGACCTTCGGAACATCGCCACAACTCCCCATAGTCCTATAATATGATGTCGCTTTAAGATATTTTTGCATCTGGCTTGCCCAACTGAGACTATCAACAAGCCGATACGTCTAATATTTTAGACTACATTCCCCGACTGAGCTACCTAGCCCCTTACACATGAGAACCGTGACACAAAAAACAGTGTAAAACCACATGCAAGGCATGCAAGACCAAGGAGGTTATATCAGGCTTACTCCATATTTGTAGCGGTTTACAGACACTTCACCACCCAGACACTTCACCCTAGGCCCTTTTTTGCAGACACCTCACCCCTCAGACAGTTCATCCCTCATTTTAAGAAATTTGATTGAGACACTTCACCCCCCATTTTTTTATTTTGTGTTAAACAACTATTTATCTAGAAATGTTAAATGTATACAATAGTAATTGAGTATGTTAATTGCTTTAACATATTTTATTATTATTTTATCATGTAGTTGACCAAAGACAATGGAATTATGGATATAACTTGTTGTTTTTGCCCTTAAATAAGGCTCATATCACAAAGTTAGTAAGTTAATTCTTTATTATTATTTTTTTTTATATATATTTTATACTAATTTCAATTAAAATGAAAGTGATATAACTAATTGTAGAATAATCTTTCTAAACTAATTGTAGTATAATCTTTCTATTGAAGTGTGTGAACCTTTGTGTGAATTTTCCTTTGATATATATTAAGACAGTAAATAACCTCTTTCACACTTCTTTTTTGTCTTTAATTGACAGTATCTTGTTTAATGAATTGAAAGCTAAACATGAATACAAACTGAACTGGCAACACATTGTGGAAGACGGACAAAACCCCACCAGTTAAAACCCCACCACTCAAAATTTTATAGAGTGGACAAAACCCCATCACTAAATTTTATAGAGTGGACAAAACCCCACCACTAAATTTCACAGAGTGGACAAAACCCCACCACTTATTGGGCAAGATTTGATGAATTATAATATATATAATATACACATTTTTTTCATATTTTATTTTTTAAATTCGATATAAAATTTGTGTCATATAAGAATGAACAATTTTATTAACAATGCATGTATATCTTGCATGTTCAATATGCTAAAAAGGTGTTACAAACTGTACGCAAAAAAACTTAATCCTAATCCCTGAAGAACAAAACAGATTATATATTGATGTTTTGATTGCAAAAAAAGGTGTTACAAACTGTAACTCCTTATTGGTGAGTTGTTCACACATTACTTTGAGTTTCTGCTCAGATGCACAATTGTTTGTTTTTTTAACATGTTTACAAGAAGTTTTGGCCACTCTATAAAACTGAAGGGGTGGGGTTTTGTCCACTCTGTAAAATTAAGTGGTGGTGTTTTGTCCACCCTATGAAATGTAGTGGTGGGGTTTTGTCCACTCTATAAAATTTTGAGTGGTGGGGTTTTAACTGGTGGGGTTTTGTCCTACATGTGATACCGGTAACTTTACTTAATTTGTTAGCAACATTTTTAACTTAAGTAAGGAAAATACAAATTGTTCTTTTTTTATTTATTACAATAAGTGGATAAATAATTCATTCATTCATTTATATTCTTTTATATTCATTTTATTTATTTATTTTACATATGATATTATTTATTTAGCTATTCATTTATTTCATTTTCATACAATAATACCTTTTTAATCCAATTATCTAATCAATTATGAGATAACTGTTGAAAAAACAACCAATCAACATGTTGAATATACAAGGTGACATGCAATAAACATTTAATGGATGAAAGTGCTTAGTGGCCAATACGATGATCATGAATTAAGGACAGAGGAATTTTTGGAGAAAGTGGGTGAATTTATGGACGTTTATAAGAATGTGGTTTTTTGAACCAGTAAAATGTTGTTTTATTGCATGTTATACGGTATGTAAATGATCTAAAGAAATTATTACATGTGTTATTTGTTCCTGAACTATTTACTAAACAAAAATTTACTCTTAGAAATGTCTGTAAATTGTCCTTTAATTAAAAAATTATTAATCAATAATAATTAAAATAAGCATATGATATAAAAAGCATTATGTTGTTAGAGGGGTGAAGTGTCTTCAAAATTTGAGGGGTGAAGTGTCAGGGGGGTGAAGTGTCTTGCTACCTTTGTAGCATAGATCTTTTTAATTTAATGACATAAATTTAGATTTAAATGTAATGACACAGGGTTGATTCCAAGAGATAATAAATATCATATGACAATAAACAAAAAGAAGAAATTTGTTTTTGTGACTGGCATAAAAAATTTTCATGAATTTTGTGATAAACAAAATAAGACAACATATAAAATGCATGCGATTTATAAACTGCAGCAGTAAATCATAAAAGCGATATGGTTTTTGGTATTCTAAATAAGTAATCATATCAAAATCTAAAAACATTTGTTTGATTATTACCTTTTTCGCGGAATATTTTACTATTTTACTTCATGTGTGGTTTCTTTGTCGTTTAAAATGTCCGGGGAATTACATCCCTTCCATAATTCGCGAATTAACGAACCAATCAAACCAAACGGCTTGTGTCCTGCTTCACATTCAATAAAGAGAACCAGGCGAAATTTGGTTCTACACCACTAAGTGCTTTCGGTTGCATACCACTAAATATCTTCCTTCATTCTTGACTAAGATGTACTTGTAGCCCATCAAACAAGTCAAGACAATTGAATTTTTCTTTGTAGTTAAACAAATTGATTTTTTGGGGCTTCAATTGTGAATGTCTTTTGAGATGTTTATTTTGGATTTAGGAATAGGCCTTATATTGGCCAGAGATAGCGCAAAAAATGTACCCACTTCATAAAATTCATTATCTCACTTCATGTTTATATCTGTATTGTTCAACTTTGGTAAGAAACTTTGCTAAGGCTCTATTTTTTTTAGATGATTATGTCATGTGGTCGATATTCGTGTTTTGTAATTTGTTACGAAATATTGTTTTTATGCATCATTTTGTCCTTGTATTTGTATATATATCTGGTGTATTTGTCTGTTATCTATGTTTCTCTACAGTCCGATATACAATCCATTATACCAAATCATTCCTATATCATTTCCATTTCATCATCTCATTATAACAACTAATTTCTTATATTTCATTTTGACATAATTTGCATGCAGGGCCTCCGTTTTTACAAACTTCCCGGAAAAACTACCTCACGCATGCGATATAAATATTTCTCTTGGTTTGCACCAGAAATTGTTTCTTATTTATTTAATTATCGAGGCATATGTTTTTATGTCCATTACAGGTAATTGTTGTTATTCATTATGTTTCATTATCATGCATCTTTCCATTAATTGTTTATATATTTCGGAACTGTATTTATGCACTCTGATATAAATATTTCTCTTGGATTGCGCCAGAAATTGTTTCTTATTTATTTGATTATCAAGGCGTATGTTTTTATGTCCTTTACAGGCATAAACAGCCATTCCCTACATGTAAAAGGACCATACCACAATTACAAAAACTGTCAATTCTAAATCCAAGTAGAAAAATATTTTTTGCAAAGTTTTAAAAAGTCATATTAGCACTGTTAAGCTTTACTGATGAAGACCTATATTTTTGGTATAAGTAGGTATCTGGCACTCAAGTAAATCTACCAACAGCCTGGCTTGATAAAAATCTAACATGGTAAGGTTCATCAATTTATCACCATTGGCATTCTCTCCTATTGTATATTAACAAATTGATTTATGCTTAATGGTCAACTTCTTTAAGACAATTACTTCTGTAAAGTTTTTGTTTTAATTGGTCGACCAGTTTTGGAAAAGTGCGTTCTTATTATGATACCAAGGCAAAAACCCTCCATCCAGACACACAAACCAGTAACCCTTGTTACAACTTGGTTTAAACATACCTATTTAAGCTCGATTGCGAAACAAGTTCTTGCAACTTGTATTAATCACCTTCGAGTCTGCTTCCTGGAACCAACCAGTACTGGTGTCATATGAAGAAACATGGTCGTGACCAGATTAGGACTCAAACCCATAATCCCTGGTTTGAGAGGCAGACACCTTAACCACTAGCCAACCGCAACTTTTCTTCTGTAGGGGGTATAAACAAAAACAAAAAGTATATAGCAGTAATGAGTTTTTTTTATTTTTCAAATTGCTATTTGGGATATATAACAGTATATAGGGAATCACACAATCTTAATGTTTCTGCGGGTTTTTTTGAGAGAAGCCCCTACTGGAATAATCACTGAAACAACAGTGCAGGAAGCTGTTGACTTTGTAACTAATTCATAACCCATTATCATCCTCATTCATTACCAATGTTATCCAATTGTGTGTAAATATTTTAAAATTTTTGATTATTCGATACTTGGGACGTTCACAGTACAATGTATTTATCTATCAATGTCCCTGGTTATTTTTAAAGTCCTGAATAACAATATATCATTCCTGAAATAACTTCAAATCCCTACAGGACTGCCATAGTTTTACAGTATAAGCAGACTTAAGTTCCTAATTGACAAGAGAGCAAGTTTTTTTTCTTAAGAAATAAGCAGGAAAGAAAGTGCCTTCCCGAGGGTTTTAAATTTACAAAGTCAACAAACCCCTGACCACTAACATGTCAATGGTCAATTTCAAAGTATAAACTATCTACTATAACTTTATTACATTCTAAATGACAAAATCATGTACTGCTAGAATTAAAGAAACAAATTAACACGAAAAAAATATATATAAATACCAGTGCAGTGAAATATACTCATTTTTAATTCTCCATATTCAATTCTCCTGACCACATTGTACTAGTAAACCAAATTAAAATTTACAATTACCCAGGTATATAAAATTATAATATAAAAAGTCTTAAATTACATCTTTAAATCAGCACTGAATTAACAAATTGCTATATCATATTTAAATATTATGACGCCCCATTATCATTTTTGAATATGCAGTGTAACCTTAACAAAGTGGTACTTTGTGAACCAGTAACTTATTCACACCAACAGTTTGGAGTATACAGTGTAACCTTAATAAAGTGGTCCTTTGTGAACCAGTATCTTATTCACACCAACAGTTTTGGATATACAGTGTAACCTTAACAAACTGGTCCTTTGTGAACCAGTATCTTATTCACACCAACAGTTTTGGATATACAGTGTAACCTTAACAAACTGGTCCTTTGTGAACAAGTATCTTATTCACACCAACAGTTTTGGATATACAGTGTAACCTTTACAAAGTGGTCCTTTGTGAACCAGTATCTTAGTCACACTAACAGTATCAATTCTTCCCAAAGTACAGTAACACTTTACAACATTGTAACCTCTCCAGACCAAACACCTCCCCACAACAACCAAAATAATTGTTATCCAGAGGGTGTTGCTCTGAAGGGGTTTTACTGTATACTAACAGAGATCTGCCAAGAATTTGAAAGTACTGGGCCCTGGGCCCACTTGGTCTGAAAATGATGGGCCATTTTTACCAAAGTATGGGCCTTGGGAAAATAAGTAAACATTGACCAAAATAACTGTTAAAAAGTTTGTAGATACATGTAATTGAATTTCCCCGGTAATAAAACTTAAATCATATTTTATGACAAGTGGTTCACTTATAATTCAGTACTTTACCAATAATTAAAAATTATGCCTACATGGTAACTTTCTAACTAATATTAATTGCAGGCAAAAATGAAAATATTTTTTTAATGGCTGCTCAAAAATTTGATATGCAAATTTATTCACATAATTGCTGGTTCTTACTTGTAATGTCTTATATTGTGCATTATCCATTTAATTGTTCCTACTTTGCACAAAATGTCCCTTACCAATGTATATTGACGAATTTTATTGCCCCTTGTATGCCTCTGTGTAGACAGCATACATCAAAGACATTTGCCGACAGACCTTTTGATCATGAAAAAAGTCATGCACAATGTTTCTCTGATTGGTTAATCACCCTGTCAAACATTCTGATGACGAAATATACATCTTTTTTTACACTTCATCAGCCAAAACTTGCGTGAACTTGAGTGACCTTAGGGTTGATCAAGTTGAACACCTGTCAGATTATACTGTAACTTACAGCATTTCTTAAAATAGCAACACTTTTTTTTCAGTTACCGATAATCATTTTAAATATTAAGTAGTTGTATAATTTGTTTGTTTGTTTTATTGGATTAAATTTACGGTAGTAGAAATGAGTATCTGTGTGGGAAAGGGATTATGAGAAGAAATGCGGTAAGTAGATAACATGGACAAAAGCTATAGGGGAATGGATAAACTAAAGAATATGCGTAATTACAGGAGCATGGGAAACATGTTGCTGTTGGTACCAGTTTTGACTGGATGACTAAATAACCCAGCAGACAGTTTTGTTTTCTTATAAGTCTGGCACAGATTTTAGATGCGCCCATGGCCCTTTGCTGCCGATTTTCCTGCGCCATTCTCATTTTTTTAGCGCCAATGGCGCAAAATCGCGTCCTCAGCAGATCTCTGTACTAATATATAAATATTATAAAAATACTTTAAAAAATCTGCCAGCTAATACATTACGTGATCTATTTATCAGTGATCCTTAACATTACTTATAACTAATACTTTTGATATTCAAGTTTATTGCACATTTTAAACATGGAACCAGGGTCTTTTTCAAAAAATATAAATTTCCAAAAAAAGACCCTGATGGATCTGCATTACCCTGGTTTATAAAGAAATAGTCCATGCAAAAATTTATCTACAGCAGGTGTCCATGTGTTCAGTTTACTAGATATTGAAATATGCATATAACAAGTTATTCTAAAATACTAGATATTCTTGCAAATATTCTTGGCTGCAAAAATTGTTGTTTAAACTAATTCTTGCTTTCAAGTTTATTCTATCGACCTTTAAGAATACCTTGCTAAACACTGCACTCTGGTACATTAAGGATTTAGCTCTTGGGAATTAGAATTACACCTGATAAAATACATAACATTATGTGAAATTTCTATTTTCTATTATCATTTTACCATTTAAGGTGGAAAAACTTGATGTTAATTTTTTTTATCAATGTTCCTTTACTATTCTTTTATTTCATTTTAATAAAAAAAGACCAAAAACATACATAATTATTGCTATTACCTGGAACATACGATATGTCCCAGCTATTACACGCCATTTAGGTGAATTCCCCAGAGCTATGTACAGGAAGTATTGGAAAATGGTGTTTGGCTAGGTTTTCAAATTTCATGACTTGTATCCCATTTATATAAAACAGAGACCATTATTATATTA